>NC_087269.1:874677-920928 GCF_015220805.1 Pogoniulus pusillus | reverse complement strand
GCAACTGGACAATGGCAATATCCTGATATCCTTTTCCCTTCTACAATCCGGGATGATCCATCCACAAAAAGAATTTCTCCCTTGTCAAGTTCTTCTTCTTCTAAGTCAGGTCTTATCCTGGTTTGTTGCTCGATAGTTTGTAAACAATCATGGACCAATGTTTCTTCTTTTCCTGGATACAAGAATTCGGCAGGGTTAACAGCAGCAGTTAATTTTAGATTTAGCCTGGGGGATTCTATTAAGATTCCTTCATATTTCAGAAGCCTGCTATCTGTCAACCACTTTTCAGCTTTCTGTTGTAATACTCCCCTGATGTTATGGGGGGCATATAAAATGACTTCTCCCCCAAAGGTAATTTTGTTAGTCTCTTCAAGTAGAGTAGCAGCAGCAACTACAATTTGTAAACAACTGGGCCAGCCCCGACTCACAGGGTCTAACACTTTTGAGAGATATGCTACTGGTTTCTTTTGTCCAGCCCACTCTTGAGTCAATACCCCTAGAGCCGTTCCTTCACTTATAGTCACAAACAGATGAAACGGCCACTTTAAGTCTGGTAATTGTAAGACTGGAGCCTGACTCAATTCTATTTTTAACTGTCTTATCTTATCTTCCTCCTCTGTGTTCCAGCGAGGTAATTTATTCTCACTTAATTTTTCATACAAAAATTTAACTTTACCACTATAATTTTCTATCCACTGTCTGCAGTATCCTAATAATCCTAAGAGTTGTCGAATCTGCCTTTTAGTCTTTGGAATTGTAAGCTCAGAGATCCCTTTAATTTGCTCCGGGTCTAAAATCTTTTTTCCTTGAAATATGTAATGCCCTAAGTACTTTACTTTCTCTTCTACAAACTGCACCTTGTCCCTTGAGACCTTTAATCCCTTTTCTGCCAAAAAGTTTAATAACTTTATGGTATCTTGACTTACTCTCTCCTCCTCTTTTCCTGCAATGAGGAGATCGTCCACATACTGTAAAAGGACATTTTCTTCATGTGTCTGGAATTCCCGCAGAAGTTCCTCTAACACTTGGCTGAATAGGTTTGGTGACTCTGTGAATCCCTGAGGCAGCACCGTCCATCTTAATTGTTGTTTTCTATTTGTTTCTGGGTCTTCCCATTCAAAGGCAAAGTAATCTCTACTTTCCTTAGAGATCGGGCATGCCCAAAAGGCGTCTTTTAAATCAATTACACTATACCAGGAATTATCTGGCCCTAATTTACTCAAAAGTGTATATGGATTTGCTACCACAGGGAACCTAGTAATTGTCCTCTTATTAATTTCTCTTAAATCATGCACCAACCTATATTTCCCATTTGATTTCTTTACTGGTAAAATGGGTGTATTAAAAGAAGACATACAAGGTTCCAAAATTCCTTGTTTCAAAAGTCTGTCTACCTCTGGTTTTAATCCTTTCCTTCCTTCTAATGGGATGGGATATTGTTTAATTCTGACAGGTATTTGTGGGTTAGAAATTTGTATGTTCAGTGGAGGTATGTTCAGTCTACTTATGGTTTCTGGATCATACCATACTTCGGAATTTATTTGTTCTTCATCTTTAATTGTTAACGGATAATTTAATACCGTAACCTCCTGTTTCTCTACTTTAATTTCTAGTTTCAATTCTACAATCATGTCACGTCCCAGTAGATTATACTCTGCTTCAGGGACCAAAAGCAAATCTCCAAGCCCAAATTTATTTTCTGTCTCAAATATCACATTTTTTATTTTTTTAACCCGAAAGGGTTCTCCTTTTGCTCCGATCACCCTTATGGTTTCATTAGAAATTTCACATCCCCGGGGGAGGGTTTGAATTGTTGATTTTTCAGCTCGAGTATCTACTAAGAATGTAAATTCTTGCTTTTGGGGACCTATTTTGATCTTTATCAAGGACTCCCGATGACTTCGGTCCCCTAAGAGATAGAGCCCCTGACTCCCCTATTCTATTTTCTGTATCTCCTCATCTTTAATCCTTTCTCTGCAGTTTTTCTTAATGTGCCCTTTCTTGTTACAGTAGTGACAAGTTATTGGTTCTCTTCTCTTCACTTCCTCATCCGAATTTCCCATCCTGGCTCCTACCGTTTTTCGCTCAGGGGTTTTATTGCCCCTATTTCCTTCTCTGACTGCAGCTGCCATCAACTTAACCTGTCTTTTCTCACTTGCTTCTTCTCTCCTAACGTACACTTTCTGTGCTTCCCTTAAAAGTTCATCTAAACCTTTATCCTGCCAATCTTCTAACTTCTCAATTTTTTTCCTAATATCTTCCCATGATTTGGCTACGAACTGAGTTTTCAGCAGGGCTTGTCCAATTGGATGATCAGGATCCACTCCTGAGTACAACTGCAATGCTTTTCTTAATCTTTCCAACCATTCGGTTGGACTTTCATCTTTCTTCTGTCTTTCACTGAATGCTTTATTAATATTTTGGCCCCGCGGCACAGCTTCCCTAATTCCCTGGATTATAATAGTTCTTAAATCTTGCATGTGGGTCCTATGTAATGGATCCTGGTTATTCCAATTCGGCCGTTGTAGTGGCCACTTAATGTCTGCTTGAGGTCCCTGGGCATGTTGGGCATCCCAAATCCTCATACCAGTTCTTCTGACCATGTCTCTTTCTTCTGTTGTAAATAACTGACTAATTATAGACTGCATCTCATCCCAAGTATAAAGATTAGGACCTAAGAATTGATCCAATCTCTCTGCTACTCCTAATGGGTCTTCAATTAATTTACCCATCTCATTTCTCTTAAACTCTCTCAGGTCTCCTGAATTCAGAGGTACAGAAATGTACCCTATTGTTGGTTGTGGTCCTCCCATAGGCATTTCCCTTAAAGGGTATTGCAAGACATCTTTCTGGCTCCTAGTTTGTCGTCTGGGAGGAGTAGGAGTTTTAGTTAATTTAATTGTTGATGTGGAGCCAGAGCTTTCTTGTCCCGTCTGCTGTAAATTGGGTACAGGCACGGGATCTGGTGAGGTTTTTACTACTGGGGGTGCTGTGGGTGGAGTGGGTGGTTCAGGAGGGACATAGGGTGGTGGTATTAATAAAATGTCTTCCTCCGTTTTTCTTTTCTCTTTCTTTTCCTCCTCTTTATTGCCTGTTTCCTTTAAGGGGAATAAGGCAGTTGGTCCTGATGTTTTTATCCAAACTTCTGCATACTGACCTTCTTCTGGATTAAAGGGTCGTTTATTATTGACCCAAACATTCAATTTTTGTCTGACCCAATCCTCTGAGGACCCAAAAGTCGGCCAGAACACATTCTTACTAATCTCTTTCCCCCCCCATATCCTTGTACAATAAAATATCATTTGATATTTAGTCTTACCCCTCGTCCCAGGGTAATTGTTCCAGTTATCTAACATTACCGATAAGGGGGTTTCCTTAGGTATAACGGGCAGCAAGCCCATGGGATCAGAGGACTTGCTCCCCCCTGCTGCCATCTTCCTCGCTCCCCTTATTCCCGGCCCCCCTTTCTCTCAGTTGCCGTACTCCGGGAACACACAATCCCACCTGAACGGTAACCCCTGCAACCCTTGTGCAGTATATTCACGCGCCCCGCGTCTTCCTCCGGGCTCCGGGAACACACTATCCTATCTGAACGGTAACCTAACCCCTGCAACCCTTGTGCAGTATATTCACACGTCCTGTGTCTTCATCCGGGCTCTGGGAACACACTATCCCACCCGAACGGTAACCCCTGCAACCCTTGTGCAGTATATTCACGCGTCCTGTGTCTTCATCCGGGCTCTGGGAACACACTATCCTATCCCACCCGAACGGTAACCCCTGCAACCCTTGTGCAGTATATTCACGCGTCCCGTGTCTTCATCCGGGCTCTGGGAACACACTATCCCACCCGAACGGTAACCCCTGCAACCCTTGTGCAGTATATTCACACGTCCCGTGTCTTCATCCGGGCTCTGGGAACACACTATCCCACCCGAACGGTAACCCCTGCAACCCTTGTGCAGTATATTCACACGTCCCGTGTCTTCATCCGGGCTCTGGGAACACACTATCCTATCCCACCCGAACGGTAACCCCTGCAACCCTTGTGCAGTATATTCACGCGTCCTGTGTCTTCATCCGGGCTCTGGGAACACACTATCCTATCCCACCCGAACGGTAACCCCTGCAACCCTTGTGCAGTATATTCACACGCCCCGTGTCTTCATCCGGGCTCTGGGAACACACTATCCTATCCCACCCGAACGGTAACCCCTGCAACCCTTGTGCAGTATATTCACGCGTCCCGTGTCTTCATCCGGGCTCTGGGAACACACTATCCTATCCCACCCGAACGGTAACCCCTGCAACCCTTGTGCAGTATATTCTTGGGCAGCAAGCCCATGGGATCAGAGGACTTGCCCCCCCCTTGCTCCCATCTTCCGGAGTACCAATCAGTCACACACACACTCGCTCCCCTTATTCCTGGCCCAGTCCCTCGCGGGATATGGGAACTGCAGTACTAAAGGGTCCGCACTTCGCTTGGGTTGGTGCCAAGCTGCCGGCCCCCCTCTCAGTTGCTGTACTCCGGGAACACCCAATCCCGCCCGAACGGTACCCCCTGCAACCCTTGTGCAGTAAACTTACGCGTCCTGCGTCTTCGTCCGGACTTCTGTGCACAAAAATTTATGGGACTGACCGGTTTACCACTTTGCTCAATATTCTGTTTTAGGTTCGTCGGTCAGGTTGAAGCAAATTCTCTTCCCTCTAGCAGGACCTCGGGTTAAGCCCGAGAGGTGCCTTCCCACAGAGTCAGAGACTGCTTTCCCTGATCCGAGTCACGGCACCAATTGTTATCAATTGAGAATGACTCAAAATCAAAGTGTCCAGGTTACAAATTTATTCAATTAGGCAAGTAGAATATGAGCAAAGTTGCAGCGCTGGACGACAGGGGAGTCACCGCTCCGCCAACTGCCGTGCCAAGTCTCTTAATTAGCCTATATTTATACTGTGTTGTCTGCGTTGTTCCGCCCTGCAAATTACATAAATCCATCCTTTCTGCGCATGTTCCTTCTTTTGGGTTAGGGTCTGCCTTCCCTTCTGGTGGTTGTTGAAGATGAAGTAAGCAGTCCTCCTCAGGTGTCCTCTGGTTAACCCGTCTCCATATATGGACTTCCTTTGGCTGGTTAATGTCCCGAATCCCACTTCTCAAAATTAAAGCTTAGTCCTTGGAACATGACTGATTAATGTCCGAGTCCCACATGTGGCATGTTTTCTCTTAGCTCAAAATTAAGGATGCACCTAAAGCTTAGTCCTTGGAATATGACTGATTAATGTCCCGAGTCCCACATGTGGCATGTTCTTTCTTATCTCAAAACTAAGGATGTACCTAAAGTTTTAGTCTTTGAAATACTTCGCAATTAGCTAGCTTATTCTTTGCACATTACCATCTATAGCATGACCTCTAGGTTAGGCATATCTCCTGATTTGCAACAGCTGTATATGCACTGCCTTTTGCAGCTAAGCATGCTTAACATTCTATTAAAATATTTATTTATTGGATAATTACAATTACCTATTACAATTCTATTAAAATGTTTCCTTATTAAACAATTTACAATCACCTATTGCAACCTGGCCATTGCCTTGAAGGTGAAAGCTTCGCGGGGAGGTCACAACCACACAAAGGCCTTAGACCTCAAACATCTTCCCTACAAAAACCACTCACAACAAAGAAGCTTCTCAGGTTTAGTTTCCTGGAGTTCTTGGGGGGAACCTTTCCCCAAGAGGACTCACTTTACACAACAGTCTCAATTTTACTAGACTTCTTGTGGAGGTTACTCTCCTCAAGAGGACACACCTTTGCAAAAGGTCAGGCTGGGAGAGCCGGGGGTGTGCAGCCTGGAGAGGAGAAGGCTCCAGGGAGAGCTTCTGGTGGCCCTGCAGGGCTGGAAGGGGCCAAGAAGAAAGCTGGGGACAGAGTTCTGTGCAGGGCCTGTTAGCACAGCCCAAGGGGGGATGGTTCAGAACTCAAAGAGGGAGATTCAGGCTGCAGAGAGGAGATGTTGGCGAGAGCCGGTCCCAGGTTCCCCAGAGAGATGTAGATGCCCATCCCTGGAGCCAGAAGGAAGGAGAACCACAAATGGCTCTTCCCAGAGCAATCCTGCATCCCGGGATCTGAGCTCAGGCTCTGGGGATGCAGGGAGCAGCTCCTGCTGTGACTAAAGCCCGAGGCAAAGAAGGTTTGGAGTCCCTCAGACTCTCCCTCATCCCTCCCCACGACACTGCCCCCGAATGCAGCAAGGGCCAGAGATTCTCCAGAGATCTGCTTTATTTGTTCAACTGTGCCCAGAGGCTGCCTCTTCCTTTTGGGAAGGGCAACGTGGGGCCCACGGGCACCACAGGGCATCTCCCTGGCTGCTCCAAGGAAAAGCTGCTGCTGCTGCTGCCCAGCAGAGAGCTGCAGGAGGATGGGATGCACATGGGGCTGGGAGTCCAACTTCTCTGCAGGGTCGTGGCTGCCACCTTGTTCCCTCCTCTGCTTTGCACCTGGGAAGCCACCACTGCCTTCTCCTCATCGCTGGCTGTGGCATGAAGTGAAGCTGTCCTCAAGGGGCAAGGAGCAGAGCTTTCTCTGGGGTTGGGTGCAGGGCAGTGAGGTCTGCTTCGGTCTGGCTGATGCTGGCTGCCAGTTTGGGCCTGGAGCAGCCTGGAGCTGGCAAACTGGCTTGGGAGCTACGGCACTCAGGTGTGGGGGGATGCAGAGGGGAACTGGGCGAGAGGATTAAGGAGCCTCCTTCCTTCTGCTTGGCATCTCTCCACTGGGCACCTCTCAGCAGGAGCAGCTCAGCAGGTGGTGGGAGGCAGCAGAGCAAAGCCTCTGCAGGGTCAGGACTTACCTGTGTTGAAGAGCTGAAGCCCATTTCTGCACCCCACCAGTCCCCGTCCCTCCCCCCCGGGCTGTCCCCTAGGGGACCTCCTGCTTCTTCCGCTGCAAACAGGGGCAGCGGCGCTGCAAGCAGGGGCAGCAGCGCTTCAAACAGGGGCAGCATCTGCAGAGCCAGCAGCGAATGCAGCAGCTCTTCAGGCGGCTCCAGAGCCCAGCTTGCTGCGTGCTCGGCTTCCTCCCTGCACTGCTGGGCTCCTCTGCGCTGCTCTGTGCCCCGGCGTCACTCGCCCGGGCGGCTGCAGGCGTAGGCTGCTGCGGCTGCTGGCTACTGTCCTGGCTCTGCTCCGTGCCAGGCTCTGGGACTTGGACCCCGCCTGGGCTCGGCTCTTTGCCAGGCTCCTTCTGTTGCTCCGAAGGCTGGAGAGGCTGTTGGACATTGGAGCCCGAGGGAGATGCAGAGCTCTGAGGGGACTTGGCAGCGGAGACCCCCGGCATGGTCCTGGGCTCCTGGCTCCTCCTCTTTGCTGCCCTGTTCTTGGCTGCCTCCTCCGCCCCAGAGCAGCTGCTGGAGGACCTCCAGGGCTCCGAGCCTGGCATGTTCTCCAGCATCTCCCGGACACTCATCCTGGCCATGATGGCCTCGTTCCCTGGGACCCACCACTTTGCTATCTTCTTCCCTGCCTTGTTCTTTCTCTCCTCTGAGGAAGAGGAGCTGCTGGAGCTCCAGGGGTCCAAGGCAGGCATGTCCTCCAGCATCTCCCGTGGTGTCATCTTGGCCATGATGGCCTTGTTCTCTGGGGCCCACCACTCCTTCTGCTGCTGCTTCTGCAGCTCTTCTGTGGCCTTCCTGGCAGCACAATAAACTCCTGGCACTCACAGAAGCGTTTGGTGGCTCAGCTGTGACACACAGGTTCCTGTGCAGGCTTTCTACTGCGTGCAAACAGCTCTCAGCGAGTCCCTGCAGAGGCATCTCACAAGGGTCTGCACTCACAGCACTTGGGCTTTCTCAGTGCCCTTTATTTCCTCACTGATACAATCTAGTCCCACTTTACCACCCCCCCAGATCCCCGCCCACACCTCCCCCCACCCCCCCCCAGTCCCCCTCCGACGACTGTCCTCTGGGAGCCTTCTTGCTTCTACTCCACCTAAAGAACCTAAAGGAACCGCACGGACCTAAGGGAACTAAAGGTGAGTGCCCTGCGGGAGCGGCAGGAAAAGGCTTTTGCCTGTCCCTGACCGAGCCTGCAGGGGAGGGAAAGGCAACTCCTTGCCTTGTCTCTCCCCATTCAGCACTCAGCAGACGCAGTGAGAAAGGAGTTTGGAGCAGAGGGAAGGGGACTTTGGAGGGGAGGGGGAAAGAGGAGCCCGGAGCAGGGGGGGAAGGGGAGCCCGGAGCAGGGGGGGAAGGGGACATTGTGGCAGGGGGGAAGGGAACCCAGAGCCAGGGGAGGGCAAGGGGACCAGAGCAAGGGGGAAGGGGACTTTGGAGCAGGGGGGAAAGGGGACTTTGGAGCAGGGGGGAAAGGGGACTTTGGAGCAGGGGGGAAAGGGGACTTTGGAGCAGGGGGGAAAGGGGACTTTGGAGCAGGGGGGAAAGGGGACTTTGGAGCAGGGGGGGAAGGGGAGCCCGCAGCGCCCTACCGCACTTTCCTGTTTCCACCGCTGCTGTTCCAGGAGGGGAAGGGGAACTGGGTGAGACGATTACGGAGCCCTCCTTCCTTTCGGTTGAAATCTCTCCAATGGACACTTCCACTTTCCGGCACTGAGCAGCTGAGCAGGTGGTGGGAGGCAGCAGGGCAGCCTCCTGCTCCCTGACTTGCAGCGCAAAGCCTCTGCAGGGACAGGGCTTTGCCTGTGTTGAAAAGCTGAAGCCCATTTCTGCAGCCCACAAGTCCCCATCCCCCCACCGCGGGCTGTCCCCTGCTTCTTCAGGGCCCACATCTGCAAACAGGGGCAGCAGCAGTGGAGGCAGAGCCAGAGACAGATCCGAGCCAGTCGCCTCCGCAGCTTCTGCCCCACGCTTCTCAGTTGCTCTGGGGTCGGCCTTGGTTCCTGCTCTTGTTCAGCCACCTGCTCAGAAGCTAAAGAGAGAAGGCATGGAGTGAGCAGCGGGTTCGGGTTGCTGTGGCTGTCAGCCATTAGCATCAGTGCAGGCTGCTGGGGGCACTCATCCCTCTGCTCCTCACCTCTCTGCTCCTCACCTCTCACTGAGGCCTTTCGCTGCCTTAATTCTTGCTCAGCCTTTCGCTGAGCTTTGGCTGCAGCTTTCTCCTCCTTCCTCTTACGCCTCAGCTTCCTTCCCCACCAGTCCTGCAAGAAGCCCCAGGAGCTGGGTGAGTCTGGAGCACCTCCAGCACCAGCCCACCCCAGAGTGCAGCTGTGACACTTACCAAGACATTCATCGTGAGGGAGACCAAGAGAATTGGCAAGAGGATATAGATGGGGTCCATGGCTGGGACTAAGAGAGTGCTGCACAGCACAGCTCTGCTCTGCTCTGCCTGAGGCACTCTCAAGTCGTCACCACCACAAGCCCTCGGTGAAGATCCTCAGGGACCTTCTGGCTCTGCACACGCAGATGCCCCAACACCGCTGGGGGTGGCAGAGGCTGAGGCTGCAGTCTGCTGAGAGAACACCAGACCGCGGCACCAACCGGCCACTGCCTGCTGCCACTGCGCCCTGCCGGCCTTTTATAGCCCAGGCCCCGCCCCCGCCCGCTGTGACGTCACGCGGAGGACACGCCCCCGCTCGTTGTGACGTCACGGGCCGGGGACGCCCTCGGAGCGCAGGCTGCCAGAGCCTGGCAGCGCTGCAGGGAGCAGGGGGCAGAGGGTGGAGGGGCGCTCGGAGCCCCTCGCTGCTGCTGCTCGCTCAGGAGCGCTGCAGGAAGCCCTCAGGGCTGTGGCTGGAGCCAGCAGCGCTGCACTGCCGCTCCAGGCCGCCCTGCGCCGCTCCGCAGCTGGCGGCTCGGACGCGGTGTCCATAGCAACGCGGCCGCCATGGGCCGGGATCACTACGCGGTGCTGGGGCTGGGCCGCGGCGCCTCGCTCGCCGACATCAGAGCGGCGTGAGGGGCCCGGGCCGTGTTTGGAGGGGGGCCTGGGCCTCGGGGGGCGCCGGGGAGGTGATGCTGCGGCTGGGGGAGGCTGCCCTCGGCCTGCCTCCGGTTGGGCTCAAGCCGGGCTTGAGAGGGCTGCGAGGAGCGGCGTGGGGCAGCAGCCGCAGGGCTGCGGGGCAGGGGCCGCAGTGCCGGGGGGGTGCGGTGCGGTGCTGCGGAGGTGCCGCTGGACTCTCTCCCGCACTTGCCAGGCTCTCTGGCTCTGGGCAGCCCGGAGCTGGCCGCAGCACTGCAGCTGTGGCCTGGCTAGGGCAGAGCTCAGGGGCAGAACCTCCTTGCAGATGCTGCCATGGAGGCTTAGCAGCAGCCTTGGGCTGCACAGCTGCAAGCCTGAGCCAGAACATTTCTGCACCCCAGCCCTGGGGAGTGACTCTGCCCCTCAGTGTCATCCTGGCCAGAAGCAGTCACTCTGTGACCCTCAGCTGCAGAGAGTCTCTTAGGAGAGACCAAGCTGAGAGGTCAGATGATGGCACAGAGTCAGTCCTGGCCCAGCTCCAAGCAGGACCTCTCCTCTTTTCTTTGCAGCTACCAGCAGCTGGCCTTGAAGAACCATCCCTTGAGATGCAGGCAGCCCTGGGCTCCAGAGAGGTTCAGGCAGCTGGCAGAGGCCTACGATGTCCTCAGCGACCGTAAGTGGGGCAAGGTCCTGCTCTGTGCCCCTGAGACCCTGGAGGGGCTGGGCAAGGGCTGTGGCTGTGGCCAGAGGTGGTGCTGAGTTCTGAAGCCCTGCTCCCCCCTGAGAGCCTCCAGGGGCTGCAGGTGGATCTCTGCTCTGCTCTGAGAGCCTCCAGGGGCTGCAGGTGGATCTCTGCTCTGCTCTGAGAGCCTCCAGGGGCTGCAGGTGGATCTCTGCTCCCCCCTGAGAGCCTCCAGGGGCTGCAGGTGGATCTCTGCTCCCCCCTGAGAGCCTCCAGGGGCTGCAGGTGGATCTCTGCTCCCCCCTGAGAGCCTCCAGGGGCTGCAGGTGGATCTCTGCTCTGCTCTGAGAGCCTCCAGGGGCTGCAGGTGGATCTCTGCTCTGCTCTGAGAGCCTCCAGGGGCTGCAGGTGGATCTCTGCTCTGCTCTGAGAGCCTCCAGGGGCTGCAGGTGGATCTCTGCTCCCCCCTGAGAGCCTCCAGGGGCTGCAGGTGGATCTCTGCTCTGCTCTGAGAGCCTCCAGGGGCTGCAGGTGGATCTCTGCTGCACCATCATGGTTTTCTTCACCACTCATTTAAGGGAATCTTTGCTCTCACACCTGGAACACCTTCTCCCCCTTCTCCACTGACCTTGGTCTCCACCATCTCTCTCTCTCCACTGCTGCTGTTCTTCACCACAGTTTTTGTGCCCTTCTTAAATGCATTATCCCAGAGGTGTCACCACCATCACTGATGGGTTCAGCCTTGGCCACTGCTGGGGTCTGCCTTGGAGCCAGTGGCATTGGATCCATCATCTGTGTGGGGAATCTTCTGTCCCCTTCTCCCAGAAGCCCCCCCCTGTGTCCCCTCAGCTACCACACACAACCTGCCTGAGAGCTCCCACCCCCACCTATTGATCTTCCCCAGGTGCTCTCCCACCTGCAGCCAAGCAGAACCTGCTTCTCAGGCTGGGCTTCTCCACTCCCAACTCCTCCTTTGTTTCCCCTAAGCCATGAAGAGAGGCATCTACGACAGGTTTGGAGAGGAGGGGCTGAAAGGTGGCATCCCCTTGGAGCTTGGTGGAGACAACCCCTGGTCCCTGGGCTACGTCTTCCACAACAACCCTGACAAGGTCTTCAGGGAGTTCTTTGGTGGAGACAATCCCTTTGCAGGTAGGTTGAGGAGCCCAGGGGCTGTGGCCACTGCCAGCTCTTGGCTTTGAGAGGTCATTTTCTTGCTCAGCTACTCCTGTAGCTTCTGCTCCATGGTGTTTGGAGGGCAGCTGAGGTGGGCTGAGGTGGTGTGTCCAGCCTGGCAGCTCTCCCCAGCTGCTGATGGGACCTGACCCGTGGAGGTTTTCCTGCACAAACACGGGAGGAAGATAAAAGCACTGCAGGAGACAAACACCAGCTGGAGGGGGGGAAGGTGGAGCTGGAACTAGATGGGCCCTGTGGGCCCTTCCAACCCTGACTGATTCTGGGATCCTGTGGTGTTGTGATGCTGTGATTTCATGATTCTGGGGTTCTGGGATGCATAGAATCTTAGAACCAGGCAGGGCTGGAAGGGAGCACAAGGAGCAGGCAGTGCCAACCCCTGCCATGCCCAGGGACACCCTACCCTAGAGCAGGCTGCACACAGCCTCAGCCAGCCTGGCCTCAAACACCTCCAGCCATGGGGCCTCAACCCCCTCCCTGGGCAACCCCTGCCAGCCTCTCACCACTCTCCTGCTCAACAACTTCCTCCTCACCTCCAGCCTCACTCTCCCCACCTCCACCTTTGCTCCAGTCCCCCCACTCCTGACACTCCCTCACAGCCTCAAAAGTCCCTCCCCAGCTTTTTTGGAGCCTCCTTCAGGTCCTGGCAGGTCACAAGAAGGTCACCTGGGAGCCCCCTTTGGTGATGTCCCTGCTGACTGCAGCGTGGGGTTGGACTCAATGACCTTTGATGTTCCCAACCCATTCCATGCAACCCTGGAGGACCTCCCCAAGCTCAGACCTAAGCCTCCTCTTTGCTTGCTCATGCAGAGTTCTTGGCTGAGGATGGCTCAGAGCTGATCCTGCCCTTTGGGGGGCTGCGAGGACGAGGAGCTGTGAAGCAGGACCCCCCCATCATCAGGGACCTCTGCCTGGGCCTTGAAGACCTCTTCTATGGCTGCACCAAGAAGATTAAGATCTCCCACAGGGTAGGGCAGCTGAAGGTGTGCCCAGCAGGGTAGGGCAGCTTGGGGTTGGTCTCTTCTCCTCTTGCCATGGGATGTTTTGGAGCACAGCCTTGTCCTGCTCAGGGGGGATCAGGAGGTCCCAACCCTGTGTCCGTGGAGAGAGATCTGAACCAAGGTGGCAGCAGCAGGATCCAAGCTGGGTCCTTCCTCTGCTGGCCTGACAAAGGAATTTGGCAAGAGAGTGATGAGTTCAGCAGTGATGTCCTCTGTCCCAAGCAGCACTAGAGGCTGGGGCCAGAGTGGCTGAGAGCTGGCAGGCAGAGAGGGCCCTGGGGGTGGTGGGAGAGAGGAGCTGAAGCTGAGGCAGCAGTGCCCAGGTGGGCAGCAGAGCCAATGGCATCCTGGGCTGGCTCAGGAGCAGTGTGGGCAGCAGGACAAGGGAGGTTCTTCTGCCCCTGTGCTCAGCACTGCTCAGGCCACCCCTGGAGTGCTGTGTCCAGCTGTGGGCTCCTGAATTGCAGAGAGCTGCTGAGGTGCTGGAAGGTGTTTGGAGCAGGGCAGCAAGACTGGGGAGGGGCCTGGAGCAGAGCCCTGTGAGGAGAGGCTGAGGGAGCTGGGGGTGTGCAGCCTGCAGCAGAGGAGGCTCAGGGCAGAGCTGATTGCTGCCTGCAGCTGCCTGCAGGGAGGCTGTAGCCAGGTGGGGTTGGGCTCTGCTGCCAGGCAAGCAGCAAGAGCAGAAGGGGCCAGAGTCTGAAGCTGTGGCAGGGCAGGTCTGGGCTGGATGTGAGGAGGAAGTTCCTGGCAGAGAGAGTGATTGGCACTGGAATGGGCTGCCCAGGGAGGTGCCCAGAGAGGTGGGAGCTGTCCCACGGCTGGCACCGTCCCAGGGCAGGTGGTTTGGGGCTCTGGCTGGGGCTGTCCCTGCTGGCTTCCAGGGGGTTGGACTGGATGAACTTTTAAGGTCTCCTTCCACCAGCCCATTCCATGACTCCAAGACTCAACTCCTCTCACCCCCTTGCCCACCCCCAGGTGATGAATGAAGATGGTCAGACCAGCACCATCCGAGATAAGATCCTGAGCATCGATGTGCAGCCAGGGTGGGGGCAGGGCACCAGGATCACCTTTGAGAAGGAAGGGGATCAGGTAACCACCTTGCCATGGCTGGTTGAGCACTGCTGGGTTGACAGCTGGCAGAAGGGCAGAGCTCAGAGGGCTGGGAGCAGTGGGGCAGGGTCTGGATGGAGGCCTGGAGCTTGTGGTGGCTCCCAGGGGTCAGGATTGGGTTCAGTCTTGGCCAACATCTTCATCAGCAGCCTGGATGAAGGCTCAGAGGGGAGCCTCAGGGACTTTGCTGGTGGGAGCCAGGTGGGAGCAGTGGGCACTGCCCTCAGGCCCTGCTGGCAGCAGGGAGAGCTGGGCCAGGCTGGCAGCTGGGGCAGAGGAAGCTCCTGGAAGGCAAACAGGGACAGAGCAGGGTCCTGCCCCTGCAGCAGCACAGCTGAGGGGGGACCTGCTAGGGGGCAGCTGCCAGCAGAAGGAGCTGGGGGTGCTGGGGGAGCACAAGGAGGTGCCCAGGAACCAGCAAGGTGGCCACGGAGGCCAAAGGGCAGGGCATGGAGCAGAGTGTGGGCAACAGCAGCAGCAGGGCAAGGGAGGTTCTGCTGCCCTCTGCTCTGCCCTGCTGAGGCCACAGCTGCAGTGCTGGGGCCAGCTCTGGGCTGCCCAGTGCCAGAGAGCCTGGCAAGGGCTGCAGAGAGGCCAGGGCAGGCTGGGCAGAGGCTGAGAGCCTGCCTGCAGCAGAGCAGCCCCAGAGGGCAGCTGAGCAGTGCTCAGCAAGAGCTGAAGGGGCTGTGGGGGGCAAGGGGCTGGGGCTGGCATCTGCTGAGTGCTGCCCAGGGCCAGGGCAAGGGGCACAAGCTGCAAGCCAGGAGGTGCCAACTGACCTGGAGGAGGGGAAAGTTCTTTGTTTGTGAGGGTGGTGGAGGCCTGGAGCAGGCTGCCCAGAGAGGCTGTGGAGCCTCCTTGTGTGCAGAGCTTCCAACCCCTCCCTGGGCACTGTGCCCCTGGGCAGGCTGCTGTGGGTGCCCTGCTGGAGCAGGGGGGTTGTGCTGGCTGAGCTCCAGAGCTGCTTTCCTACCTCCCCTTGCTGGGGTTCTGTGAGACCATTTCCAGGCCTCTCTCATTTGCCTCCCTTGCTTTTAGGGCCCAAACCTGATCCCAGCTGACATCACCTTCGTTGTGCAAGAGAAAGCCCACCCAAGGTTCAAGAGGGTCAAGGACAACCTCATCTATGTTGCCACCATCCCCTTGGGGAAGGTAAGGAGCAGGGTGAGGAGATGGAGCCAGCCCCAGCTTGTCTGTGCCCTCTGGGGCTGGAGCTGCAGCTCCTGCTCCTGCCCCTGCCCCTGCCCCGTGCCTTGCAGGCGCTGGTTGGCTGCAGCGTGGAGGTGAGGACCCTGGATGGGAGGTTGCTCAACATCCCCATCAACGACATCGTGGAGTAAGTCCCCCTGGGGCAAAGGAGTGCTGAGGTGCTGGGATGTGGCCTCTCTGCAGAGCTTGGTGGCCAAGGAGTGCTTGGGAGGAGGCTCAGCATGGAGCTGCTCCTCCTTGGCGAGAGGTTGGCACCTCCCAGCCACACCCCTCTCGTGGCTGTGGGACTGCAGGGTCAGGGCTGGGGGGGGTTCAGCCTGGAAGAGGAAGAGGTTGCCCACCACGGATTTCTGCTGCTGCTTTAGGGCCTCAGTGCTGGGAGCAGCTGCAGGGAGTGGGCCTGGCATGGCTGGGTGGAGGACAGGAAGGGAGATGAGGGTTGGAAGAAGACCCCAGGGCTGGAGCAAACCTACCTTGAGAAGCTGCTTGGCAGCATGTTGGTGTCTTGGCAAGGTGGACACAGGATGCTCAGCATCACCTGCATCACCTCAGGCTTCTTCTCAGCCTCTTGCTTTGCCTTTGCAGCCCCAAGTACTGTAAAGTGGTGCCAGGGGAGGGGATGCCACTGCTCCAGGACCCCCAGCGCAAGGGTGACCTCCTCATCTACTTCAACATCTGCTTTCCCAAGCAGCTCAGCCCTCAGAAGAAGATGCTCCTGAAAAGTGCTCTCCTGCCCTAGGCCACCACCACCTCCCTGCTCTCCTCCCACCAATAAAGCTCTTGAGGTGTCTTTGTGACCAGGCAGAGCTGGTTCCAACTACTGGGGACCCGAAAACACAACCCCCTGGAGGTTGTTCCTCCTGGGCTTTGGGTCCACCAAGCCTTCCAGGCCCTTCTCCAGAGCTGCTACCCCCCAGCAGTGGCACAGGAGGCTGGTGGAGGTTTCTCAGGGGGGGTTTGGAGTACTCCCAGCTCAGCTCGTGTGTGGCAACCTGGTGGTTTGGGGGTGCAGGGTGGGGAGGGGAAACCCAAAAGCATGCAAGAGAAGGCCACAGGGTTTGCTCCAAGCCCCACTGCAGCTTTCTCCTCAAGCTGTGCCAGGGGAGGTCTAGGCTGGATGTTAGGAGGAAGTTCTGCCCAGAGAGAGTGATTGGCACTGGAATGGGCTGCCCAGGGAGGTGCCCAAAGAGGTGGGAGCTGCCCCTGCTGCCCCTGCTCCTTGAGCAAGGTCTGGTCGATGTGACAGCAGCCAGTGAGGTGCCACCATGCAGGTGGCAATGGCATCATCAAGCTCAGGAGGAGACCTCCTGCCCAGGGCCATCAGCCCCCAGTTCAACTGCTTATAGGTGACAAAACATCACTGAGGATGGAGAAGACTTTCAAGAACAAGGCCAAACATCACAGCAGGCCAGGAGCTGAGCTGAAGGAGCAAGGAGCCAAAGCTGCAGGAGCAGAAGCTGATGTGGAACTTCTGGGTTAGGGCTGCAACCCAGCAGCTCCCTGCCTTGCAGGGATGCTCAGGGTGGAAACCAACCACAGCCCTGCTGAGGTGGGTGCAGGAGAGGAGGGACCCTACCCTGGGCACTGCTCAGGAGGTTCAGGAGCTCCATGCAAGGTCTCATCTCCACAAGTCCCATTTTTACCCCACCTGAGAACAAACAGCTCCTGCCTGTCCTCCTCTCAGAGCTGATGGAGCAGCAGAAGCCAGGAAGGGGATGGAGAAGGGATGGACCTGGGGATGGGAGAGCCCAGAGCTGCTGGCAGGGGGAAGAGGCTCCCTGGGGCAGCCAGGGAGAGTGGGGAGGGCTACATGGCCTGGAAAGCCTTCCAAGGATGGCGACTTCACCACTGCCCTGGGCAGCCTGGCACAGGCTTGCACAACCCTCAGGGGACACAAATTGCTCCTCAGGCACAACCTCCACCTGCCCTGGCACAGCCTGAGGCCATCTCCTCTGGGCACAGCCCTCAGCAGCAGACCTTGACCCCAGCTGGCTCCAGGCTGCTCTCAGGGAGCTGCAGAGCCCCACAGGGGCTGCCCTCAGCCTCCTCTGCTGCAGCCTCAGCCCTGCCCCAGCTCCCTCAGCTGCTCCCTTCCTGGGCTTGCTGTGCCCCAGGGCCAGGTGCCAGCCCTTGCCCTCGGTGCCCTCATCCCATTGCCCTCCCCCATGGCTGCAGCCTGCCCAGAGCCCTCTGCAGCTCCCTCCTGACCCTCCAGCAGGTCACTTCCCCCCCACCTTGGTGCCAGCTGCCTGAGGGAGCCTCCAGCCCTCAGCCAGCTCAGTGCTGAAGGCAATCAAGAGAAGTGTCCCCACCCTGAGCCCCTGGGGACACCTCTGGGCAGCTGCCACTCCCTGGGCACATCTCCATCTCTTCATCCTCACCATCAGCTGCTTTGTCACCCAGCTATGGCTCCAACCATCCCTGCTGGAGCCCATCCCTGCTGCCCTGTCACCCTCTGGGAAGCTCCTGGAGCAGTCCTGCTTTGTGTTTTCCAGTGGCATCTCCAGAGGACATCCCTAAACCTCCCCCCCCCTCCCAGAACAGGTGCTGGAGCCCCAAGTGCTGCATCTATCAGACCCCATAGGGGTGGTTTATTGGAAGCATCCCTAAGGAATAACAGGAATCACATCCCCCCCATCCCACCTCTGGTCACCTTCTGGAGAACCTCCAACCTCAGACTGGCTCTCTGCAAACCTTCCTCCTGCCACCTCCCTCCACAAACTTCCTTCCTCACTTCTCCTCCGGCCGGGCTGGGCGTCGGTGCTCTTCTCACGGCTCCGTTAATTAATGTAATTAACTGCTGGGCCTCGCCGAGGCTGACGAGCAGGGGCTGGGGAGGGGCTGGGTCAGGACGGGGCTGCTCTGACCAGCACCACTGCCCTCTGCAGCTGCTCGTAGGAGATGAACATGACCACGTTCCAGCAGCTCAGGCGCAGGAAGGAGGGGATGAAGCTGCGGCAAGAGAGAGCAGAGTTGCTGCTTGCCTGGCAGCAGAGCCCAACCCCACCTGGCTACAGCCTCCCTGCAGGCAGCTGCAGGCAGCAATCAGCTCTGCCCTGAGCCTCCTCTGCTGCAGGCTGCACCCCCCCAGCTCCCTCAGCCTCTCCTCACAGGGCTCTGCTCCAGGCCCCTCCCCAGCCTTGCTGCCCTGCTCCAAACACCTTCCAGCACCTCAACAGCTCTCTGCAATTCAGGAGCCCACAGCTGGACACAGCACTCCAGGTGTGGCCTGAGCAGTGCTGAGCACAGGGGCAGAAGAACCTCCCTTGTCCTGCTGCCCACACTGCTCCTCAGCCAGCCCAGGATGCCATTGGCTCTGCTGCCCACCTGGGTACTGCTGCCTCAGCTTCAGCTCCTCTCTGCCAGCACCCCCAGGGCCCTCTCTGCCTGGCTGCTCTCAGCCACTCTGGCCCCAGCCTGCAGTGCTGCTTGGGGTTGTTGTGGCCAAAGTGCAGAACCTGCCCTTGGCCTTGTTCAGTCTCATGCCCTTGGCCTCTGCCCACCCATGCAGCCTGGCCAGGTCCCTCTGCAGGGCTCTGCTACCCTCCAGCAGCTCCACAGCTGCTCCTAGCTCGGTGCCATCTGCAAACTCACTGCTGCTGGACTCAATGCCCTGCTCCAGTGTTGGAGAAATTCTTGTTAGCACAGCACACAAGAATTGATAAACAATGAGCAACCCATGCTGGGAATGGCCTTGACTCCATCTTGGGAGTTTAGATAGCAGGCACAGGGTAGCTTCCCCCCACATGCAGCTGCAGGGGGTGGAGTGCAGCTGCAGGTGGGCAGAGTTTAGCCAGCCCCAGAGGCTGACCCTCAGATTGTTGCAGTATGCTGACCCATGCACACCTTACATGTAACTCTGGACCCTCTGACTGTAACCAGTCTTGGTGGAGCAGCCTCTTGCTAGAAGTGCACACAAGTCACTGTATCACAGAAACAAAGTGGACTTGACCCTCTAACCATATTGGTGACCAAAGAGTCATCGTCCCATAGCGCTCCACCGAACGTGTTCTCCGACACTCCAGAGCATCAATAAAGACCCCAGCACCCCTCGGTACTGCACCGCGCTGGAGCTCCGCGGGACCCGCACCTCGCCTTGGATCTGGGGGGGCACAGCAACCACCTCAGCGTGGGTCCCCTGCCCCCCACCCACCAGCGGCATCCTGCACCCCGCGGGGGGTTGGGGAGGGGGTCGGAGGTGCGGGGCGGGGAGCGGAGGACACTCCAGCGGCATCCTGCACCCCGCGGGGCTCTGGGGAGGGGGCTTGGGGGGTCGGCGGTTACCTGCAGCCGCACTTTGGCGGTGTCCAGGGGGAAGGTGCAGAGATCTGCGATGCAGGCAGCGGTGCCGGCGCAGAGGAACTTGGCGGCGGGCGGGGGGGGCACCTCGGGGGGCTTCAGACCCACCATGGTGGCGGTGGAGGAAGGAGCTGGAAGGTAAAGGGGAGTGGGATAGCGAAAGGGGGAGAGAGGGAGGGGTGGGAGCAACCTTTGTGTCACTGTGGGGTCTGGGGGTGACTCTATGCCACGGGGGGGCCTGGGGGTGACCCTTGTGTCACTGTGGGGTCAGAGGGTGACCCCGTGCCACGGGGGGCTGGGAGTGACTCCGTGCCAGGGTGGTGTTTGTTGGCTTCGTCCCACCCCTCCCAACCCCCAACCCTGCTCCATCTCCTCCCCTGCTCGCTCCCTACCCCCGGGGGAAACTGAGGCACGGAGGCTTCCTTGCCTCACCCGGGGCTGGGGGCGAGACGCACCAGGTCCACCCACGCACCCCCACCCAGGCCACCACGGGGAGGGTAGGGGCTGGGGGGAGGTGTTTGAGGTTGCTCAGTGACACCTTCTGGCCCAGGGGTCCTCTCAGCTCACCTCAGCGACCTCCGGCACCGCCTCAGCTCCTGCTGCCCGCAGCCGTCCCCTCCCCTCCGCTCCGGCTCCGTGCTCCTTATATAGCCCCGGGGGCAGGCTCCGGAGCCGGCGGGCATCGGGTGACAGCCAGAGGCAGCTCCCGGCTGGCACTTGAGCCGCGGGCACCTGGGACGAGCTGGCGGCGCTCCAGCCCTCGGCCACCCCCCAGCAAAGCCCGCGGGGGGTCCTGCCCCAGACCACCAGCACCCAGCTGGGGGCAGCAGCATCCCCGCGGCAGGGTCCTGCCCGGCTGGGGGGCACTGGGACCAGAGCGGCTGGGGAGGGAAGGTTCTGGGGGTTTAAGCCAAAGAGGCCATGGGAAGGGGAAGATGGAGCAGCTCCTGCCCTGGAGCCCTCCCCAGCTCCTGCCCCCGATCCCTCCCCAGCTCCTGCCCCCGATCCCTCCCCAGCTCCTGCCCTGGAGCCCTCCCCAGCTCCTGCCCCGGAGCCCTCCCCTTGGGTGAGTTGGAGGGAGAGCAGCAGCAGGCAGGGCAGGGCTGGACCTCGGTGCCCCCTGGCCTGGATCACGCAGCCATAACCCCTCCTGGGGAGCAGAGGAGATGCTCTCTGGGGGCAAAGAGACCTCTGAGGTCACTCAGCCCAAACCCCGACCCAGCACCACCTGGGACACCTAACCCTGGCACCAGCTGCCAGCTCCACCACCAGGGGTGGGCACTCCACTGCCTGCTGGCATGGGCACTCCAGCACCTCCAGGGGTAGGCACTCCAGCACCTCGCTGGGGTGAGGAGCCTGGGGGCAGGTGTGTGAGGGACTGTGAGCTGCTGCTGCACCACCACAGAGCTACCTCTGCTCCACCGATGAAGGCTCCAGGGCCCTGGAGCTCACCTGGAGCTGGTTCTGCTCCCCTCCTCCTCCTCAGCCCCAGTGGAAGGAGCTGTTTACATCTGAGCAGTCAACAAAGTCACCTCTGCTGTCACCCTGTGCCCAGCTCAGCTGGCATCTGATGTAGGCCATCAAGGAGCCCAAACGTCATTGCTGTCCTCAGAGGGGGGACAGAGGGAACTGGGACAGCTGGCACGGGAAGGGGAAAGGGGAGGGGAGGAGTTGGCAGGGCAGAGGCTGCAAATAGCAGCGGGGGGCAGGGCTGGCAGCCAGCCTGGCACCACTGCACCGATCAGCAGGCAGTGAGGGCAGGGGGGATTCTGGCAGCAGCAGGCAGAGGAGGAGCTGCTGGGGATGGCTCCTGGGCAGGAGAATGTGTAGGGGGTGAGGACAGAGGGAGCCTGGCACTGGGGGTCCTTCAGCCCTGAAACCAGAGCAGGGAGCAGCTCAGGCGTGGAGCATCCACACACCTCTGAGAGCCACAGAAGGGCTGAACCCAGAGTGGGGAGGGGGAAGGCAGCTCTGGAGCTCAGCCAGCACAAGCCCCCCTGCTCCAGCAGGGCACCCACAGCAGCCTGCCCAGGGGCACAGTGCCCAGGGAGGGGTTGGAAGCTCTGCACACAAGGAGGCTCCACAGCCTCTCTGGGCAGCCTGCTCCAGGCCTCCACCACCCTCACACCAAACAACCTCCTCCTCACCTCCAGATGCCACCTCCTGGCTTCCACTTTGTGCCCCTTGCCCTGGCCCAGCTCCAAGCAGGACCTCTCCTCTTTTCTTTGCAGCTACCAGCAGCTGGCCTTGAAGAACCATCCCTTGAGATGCAGGCAGCCCTGGGCTCCAGAGAGGTTCAGGCAGCTGGCAGAGGCCTACGATGTCCTCAGCGACCGTAAGTGGGGCAAGGTCCTGCTCTGTGCCCCTGAGACCCTGGAGGGGCTGGGCAAGGGCTGTGGCTGTGGCCAGAGGTGGTGCTGAGTTCTGAAGCCCTGCTCCCCCCTGAGAGCCTCCAGGGGCTGCAGGTGGATCTCTGCTCCCCCCTGAGAGCCTCCAGGGGCTGCAGGTGGATCTCTGCTCCCCCCTGAGAGCCTCCAGGGGCTGCAGGTGGATCTCTGCTCCCCCCTGAGAGCCTCCAGGGGCTGCAGGTGGATCTCTGCTCCCCCCTGAGAGCCTCCAGGGGCTGCAGGTGGATCTCTGCTCTGCTCTGAGAGCCTCCAGGGGCTGCAGGTGGATCTCTGCTGCACCATCATGGTTTTCTTCACCACTCATTTAAGGGAATCTTTGCTCTCACACCTGGAACACCTTCTCCCCCTTCTCCACTGACCTTGGTCTCCACCATCTCTCTCCTCTGCTGCTGTTCTTCACCACAGTTTTTGTACCCTTCTTAAATGCATTATCCCAGAGGTGTCACCACTACCACTGATGGGTTCAGCCTTGGCCACTGCTGGGGTCTGCCTTGGAGCCAGTGGCATTGTGGCCAGCCTCACTCTCCCCACCTCCACCTTTGCTCCATCCCCCCCACTCCTGCCACTCCCTCACAGCCTCAAAAGTCCCTCCCCAACTTTTTTATAGCCCCTTCAGATGCTGGCAGGCCACAAGAAGGTCCCCTGGGAGCCTCCTCTGCTCCAGCCTGCACAGCCCCAACTCTTTCAGGCTGTGCTCACAGCAGAGCTGCTGCAGCCCTCGAGCTGCTCACAGCCCCAAACAACCTGCCCTGGGATGGTGCCAGCCAGGGGCAGCCTGGCGCAGGCTCTCAGCACCCTCATGGTGGTCAAACATTTCTCCCTTCTCTCTGCTCTGAATCTCCCTCTTGGAGCTCCAAACCATCCCCCCTTGGCCTGTCCCAACAGACCCTGCCCAAAGCAAACTGGTTTGGGTGGGAGGAGACCTCTCAAGCCCACCCAGTCCAACCTCCCTGCAGCCAGCAGGGACAGCCCCAGCCAGAGCAGGCAGCTCACAGCCCCTAACAACCTGCCCTGGGGTGGCGCCAGCCAGGGGGCAGCTGCCACCTCTCTGTGCCAGGCTCTCCCCATCACCCTGGTGAAGAGCTTCTCCCCTCTCTCCAGTCTCTGTCTCCCTGAGCTCCAAACCACCACTCCTGGTCCTGCCCCAACACCTCCTGCCCAGAAGGTTGTCCCCAGCCGACCGCAGCCCTGCTGGGAGATGACCTCCTTGGTGCTCCTCTCTCTACCATGATGCCCAGCCCCCAGCCACCCTTCTCCAAGCCCTGGGGGCTGATGAAGGCCATGCCAAGGTCCTCCAGGAGCTTACCACTGACACTCTGTGCTGTCCAGGACCTCCCTGCCAGCGTCGAGAGGTCAACGTAGGCTGAGCCCAGCAGGCGATCGGTGCCCAGAGGCCTCTCCCCACCTCCTCCTCTCCCCCAGGACCACCACACCTGGATCTCCAATTTCTCCTCTCTCAAGAACCAAAGCAGTCCTGGGCTCCTCCTCAGGGTCACCTTCTTGGGCTTCTTGAAGCTCACTGTCACCTTCTCAGTGTCCTTACTCCTCCTGGGCCTCTCAGGAGATGTCCAAGTGGCTGCCTGGTCGTAGAGCTTGTACCTGAGGTAGCAACAGGAGTCTGGATCCAGGCTCTTCTGGCCTGCCAGCAGCACACAGTGGACTGGCAGCCACAGCCTGGGGGTCGAGATGGTGAGCACCACGGGCTGGGCACTCTGCTCCCACTCCTCACTGTCTCCCATGGGCTCTTCGAGGCTTTCCTGGCTCCAGCCCAGCAGCCTGGCAGCCTCCAGGACGCGGCCGCGGTCCCCCGGGTGAGCAAAGGTGACAGAGACCTCCAGGCCTCCCACGATGGCCTGCACCAGGCTGGAGGGCATCACATCCTCAGGGAGGGCCAGGGGGAACCAGCCTGAAATACCTGCAGCAGAGAGGAGCACCATGAGGCTCTGCACAGAGTGCAGCGTTCCAGGGCATCAGCTCCAGCCCCCACTGCAGGCTGCAGCCAGAGCAGGCTGCCCACAGCCCCCAACAACCTGCCCTGCTTGGTGCCAGCCAGGGGGCAGCTGCCACAGGCTCTCCCCACCCTCAGTGCCAAACATGTCTCCCTTCTCTCCAGCCTCAACCTCCCTCTTGGAGCTCCAAACCATCTGCCCTCGGCCTGGCCCAACAGGCCCTGCTCAAATCTCTGTCCCCAGCTTGCTTCTCAGCCCCTTCCAGCTCTGCCAGGCCCCCAGAAGGTCCTCCTGGAGCCTCCTCCAGCCTGGGCACCCCCAGCTGTGCCAGCCTGGCCTCCCAGCAGAGGGCTGGATCAGGGGAGGCTGAGGGGAGACCTCTGCAGCTCCCTGAGAGCAGCCTGGAGCCAGCTGGGGCTTGGCCTCTCCTCCCAGAGAACAAGGCACAGGACAAGAGGAGATGGCCTCAAGCTGCGCCAGGGGAGGTTCAGGCTGGACATGAGAAGAAGCTTCCTCACTGGAAGGGTTCTCAAAGCCTGGCCCAGGCTGCCCAGGCAGGTGCTGGAGCCTCCATCCCTGGAGAGGTTTCAGAGCTGTGGTGCTGAGGGCCATGGTCTGGCACCAGCCTGGGCAGAGGCAGAGACTGGTTGGGCTGGAGGATGCCAAAGATCCTTTCCCACCCAAAACCATTCTGTGGCTCTCAGCAAACCTCTCCAGATCCTCTGTCCCCCAACTCCTCCCAGCTTCCCTGTCAGCAGCAGCCAGCCCCAGGCTGTTCTCTTACCTGAGCTTCGCCTCAGCAGGTCCCTGGTTGGCACTGCCACTGTCCCCAGGAGGTAATCTCTTGCTGCCTCAGGGGCTGCAAAGGAACAGCAGAGCAAGAGCAACAAGTGCTGGGGCCAGGACCTGCTCTGACAGAAGCTGTCACCAGCTCAGCACCTTGGTGGCCACACTGAAACTCTTTTGAGCCAAGAACCAACTTAGACCCTGCCCTTGCCAGGCCACAGCTGCGGTGCTGGGGCCAGCTCTGGGCTGCCCAGTGCCAGAGAGCCTGGCAAGGGCTGCAGAGAGGCCAGGGCAGGCTGGGCAGAGGCTGAGAGCCTGCAGCAGCTCTGGCAGCAGCAAAGGCTGAGAGCCCTGGGGCTGGGAGCCTGCAGCAGAGCAGCCCCAGAGGGCAGCTGAGCAGTGCTCAGCAAGAGCTGAAGGGGCTGTGGGGGGCAAGGGGCTGGGGCTGGCACCTGCTGAGTGCTGCCCAGGGACAGGGCAAGGGGCACAAGCTGCAAGCCAGGAGGTGGCATCTGGAGGTGAGGAGGAGGTTGTTTGGTGTGAGGGTGGAGGAGGCCTGGAGCAGGCTGCCCAGAGAGGCTGTGGAGCCTCCTTGTGTGCAGAGCTTCCAACCCCACCCTGGGCACTGTGCCCCTGGGCAGGCTGCTGTGGGTGCCCTGCTGGAGCAGGGGGGTTGTGCTGGCTGAGCTCCAGAGCTGCCTCCCCAGCTCCCCACACATCCTGCCCCTTCTCCCCAGGTCTCTGAGCTGATCTCAACCACTTGGGAGCCTTAACCCCTTTGCTCCTTACCCAAAGAGAGAAGAATCTCCCACAGCCTTCTCCTGAGCACACCTGAGGTGATTCCAGCTGCACAGAGCAGGCCCTGGAGCCATTCCAGGGCAGGCTGCTTGGGGCTGCTGAGCTGCAGTTGGAGATGGCCCTGCTGATGGCAGGGGGCTTGGACTGGATCACCTTGAGAGGTCCCTTCCAAGTGTTTTGGGGTTTGGGTTGGAAGGGACCTTCAGGATCAGCCAGTTCCAACCCCCCTGTCCTGGGCAGGGACAGCTCCCACCAGCACAGCTGGCTCAAGGCCTCCTCCAACCTCAGCACCTCCAGGGAGGGAGCATCCACAGCCTCCCTGGGCAACCTGTGCCAGTCTCTCCCGAGCCTCACTGCCAAGAATTCCTTCCTCACCCCCAGGCTCCATCTCCCCTCTTCCAGCTTCATGCCCCTCATCCTGGCACTCCCAGCCCTTGGCAAAAACCCTGCCCCAGCTCTCCTGCAGAGCTTCTGGTGGCCTTGCAGGACCTCAGAGGGGCTGAGGAAAGCTGGGGACAGAGTTCTGAGCAGGGCCTGTGGGGACAGGACCATGGGGGATGGTCTGGAACTCCAAGAGGGAGATTCAGAGCAGAGAGAAATGTTTGGCACTGAAGGTGGGCAGAGCCTGTGCCAGGCTGCCCGGAGAGGTGGCAGCTGCCCCCTGGCTGGCCTGGGGGCCTGGCAGGGCTGGAAGGGGCTGAGAAGCAAGCTGGGGGCAGAGGTTTGAGCAGGGCCTGTTGGGGCAGCCCAAGGGGAGATGGTTTGGAGCTCCAAGAGGGAGATTCAGAGCAGAGAGAAGGGAGAAATGTTTGGCACTGAGGCTGCCCAGCAAGGTGGGAGCTGCCCCCTGGCTGGCACCATCCCAGGGCAGGTTGTTTGGGGCTCTGAGCAACCTGCTCTGGCTGCAGAGGGATTGGCCTGGATGACCTCAACAGCTCCATTCCAACTTAGCTCATTTCATGGCTCCACGGAGGTTAACCAGTTCAGACCTGTGCTCATGCCATGGCTCCTCCTGCTGCCCCCAGACCAAGCTCCTCTGAGCCCAATCTTCCTCACCTGGCTGCTGCCTGCAGCCCAGCAGCTCTGTGGATCTGCACACAGAGGACCACAGCTTGACCTCGAGATGTTCCTGCTCCTCCTCTCCTGCATCTTTGGTACCTCACACTCACGTCAAGCAAGCCTGGGTGCAAGGAAAGGAAAGCAAAGACAAAGGGCAGCATTTGGTGCTTCCACCCAACAGACTCACTGCTGCCTTGCAGCTCCCAGTGCCAACCAAACCATCCCAGGGGAAGCTCGGGGAGAAGATCTCCCTCAGGGCCAGCACACAGAGGACAACCTGGGGAGCTTCTAGCATGGGTTTGTGGAAGGCAAGATGCAGGTGGCAGAGCTGTGGTGACTCAGGGCTGCAGAGGGCTCTGGGCAGGCTGCAGCCATGGGGGAGGACAATGGGATGAGGGCACCGAGGGCAAGGGCTGGCACCTGGCCCTGGGGCACAGCAAGCCCAGGAAGGCTCCAGGCTGGGGGCAGAGTGGCTGGAAAGGGCCTGGGGGGTTGGTGGCAGCAGCTGGAGAGGAGCCAGGGGGTGCCCAGGTGGGCAAGGAGGGCAGCAGCAGCCTGGCAGGGAGCAGCAGTGGTGTGGGCAGCAGGAGCAGGGCAGGGATGGTGCCCCTGGGCTGGGCACTGGGGAGGCCACAGCTGGCAGGCTGGGGGCAGGGCTGGGCACAGCAGGGGCAGGAGGAGCTGGAGGGGCTGGGGCAGGGCACAGAGCAGGGCAGCAGAGCTGGGCAAGGGTGTGGAGGAGCAGGAGGAGGCTGTGCAGGAGCTGTGAGGAGCAGCTGAGGGAGCTGGGGCAGGGCTGAGGCTGCAGCAGAGGAGGCTGAGGGCAGCCCTTGTGGGGCTCTGCAGCTCCCTGGCACCCCTGGCTGTGGCCAAGCAGTGCCCTGCTGCTGCCTCTGCTGCTCCTCAGCACCAGCCTCAGCCTTCTGCTGCCTGGCAGCAGCCTGGAGCCAGCTGGGGCCAAGCTCTGTGCTGAGGGCTGTGCCCAGAGGAGATGGGCTCAGGCTGTGCCAGGGCAGGTGGAGCTTGTGCCTGAGGAGCACTCTGTGCCCCTGGAGGCTTGCCCAGGCCTGTGCCAGGCTGCCCAGGGCAGTGGTGCAGTGGCCATGGCTGGAGGGGCTGGGAGCTGTGGTGCTGGGGCAGGGCTGGGGCCATGCTTGCCCTCCACGGTCTGAAAGGTCTCCTCCCCCCAGCCCCCTCCATGCCTCTCAGGTCTCTTGGTCTGCAGAGGGCCTCTGGGCAGCTCTCCTCACCTGAAGGCCTGAGATGGAAGCCCTCTGAGGCCTCAGTGCTGGGCAGCAGTGGCAGGCTGAAGGTTTGCATCCCAACGTCCTCCCGGTGCTGCTTGGTGACCATGGCGCAGAGCCGGGACAGGGGCAGGCTCCCTCTGGCCACCAGCTGCTCCCTGAGCTCTGGGTAGTAATACCTGGCAGGGGGGCACAGAGAAGCCTTCATGCTGGGGGGGCTGAGGACCAGCTCATCTCTCTTGTGCTGGCTCAGGAGGCAGCTGCAGTTTGGCTGCTTCCAAGCACTGCTCTCTCCTGGGAGCTCTGGGATGCATGGAAGGGGTTGGGAGGGAAGAAAGGAGGGAGCAGCTCTCTTGAGGGCAAGCAACACAAGACACCAGAGCCCTGAAATGGAACCAGAGCTGCAGATTTCCAGCACCAGATGGTGGTGAGCTCAGGAGCTTCCTCCCATCTCCAGCCCTCAGCTCAAGTTTTCTCACTCCCAGGTCTGCCTCCACCTCTAGAGGTGGACAAAGAAGAGGATTTTATGCTGTACCTGCACCAAACTTCAAACTGGATTCCTCCTCCAGCCCCTCCTGGTGCCATAAAGGCAGTGACCAGGAGCTTCTGGACTGGAACAGCAGCAGGAAGCAGGAAGGAATGGTGATGCTCAGCGTGGAAGATGGGGTCAGGGACACAGAGGGTGGTGGCAGTGCAGAATGGCTTCAGCTGGACGCCTGCAAGTCAAGCAGAGGGGGTTAGAGGTGCTTGGGGCTGGGAGACCTTCAAGCTCTGCCTCCCTGCAGTCCTTCAGGGGGTAGCACATGAGGAGGTGGTGAACTTCCCAAGGAATCCACAGAGTGCCACAAATCTGTGAGCCAGAGGTGGAGAGCTACTGCCAAAGGTGGCTGGGAGGTGACACTGCCCAGGGCACAGCCCATGGGCACTGGCACTGACTGGCATTTGGCAGAGGAAACATCTCGGGGGGGGGGGGGGGGGAGTGCCAACCTCCAACCTCCCCAAGTCCACATAAAATCACTTCCCTGTGATCCTCCTTTAGGATCCCTGAGACATGGAATGGGCTGGAAAGGACCTTTCAAGGTCACCCTGTAGGCAGGGACAGCCCCAAGCAGAGCAGGCAGCTCAGAACTCCAACCAGCCTGCCCAGGATGGTGCCAGCCAGGGGGCAGCTGCCACCTCTCTGGGCAGCCTGGCACAGGCTCTCACTACCTTCAGTGTCTTCTCTCTCTCCAGCCTGAGTCTCCCTCTTGGAGCTCCAAACCATCTCCCAACAGGTCCTGCTCAAACCTCTGCCCCCTGCTTTCTTCTCAGCCCCTTCCAGCCCTGCAAGGCCACCACAAGGTCCTCTCCAGGCTGAACATTCCCAAGTCTCCCAGCAGACAGCTTCCAGCCCTTGGATCACTGAGAGAGAGGATTCCCTGCTCAGCTCCACTCTCTCACAGGGAGAGGATTCCCTGCTCAGCTCCACTCTCACAGCAGAGCATTCCCTGCTCAGCTCCACTCTCTCACAGGGAGAGGATTCCCTGCTCAGCTCCACTCTCACAGCAGAGCATTCCCTGCTCAGCTCCACTCTCTCACAGGGAAAGGATTCCCTGCTCAGCTCCACTCTCTCACAGGGAAAGGATTCCCTGCTCAGCTCCACTCTCACAGCAGAGCATTCCCTGCTCAGCTCCACTCTCTCACAGCAGAGCATTCCCTGCTCAGCTCCACTCTCTCACAGCAGAGCATTCCCTGCTCAGCTCCACTCTCTCACAGCAGAGCATTCCCTGCTCAGCTCCACTCTCTCACAGCAGAGCATTCCCTGCTCAGCTCCACTCTCTCACAGCAGAGCATTCCCTGCTCAGCTCCACTCTCACAGCAGAGCATTCCCTGCTCAGCTCCACTCTCTCACAGCAGAGCATTCCCTGGTCAGCTCCACTCTCACAGCAGAGCATTCCCTGCTCAGCTCCACTCTCACAGGGAGAGCATTCCCTGCTCAGCTCCACTCTCTCACAGCAGAGCATTCCCTGCTCAGCTCCACTCTCACAGCAGAGCATTCCCTGCTCAGCTCCACTCTCTCACAGCAGAGCATTCCCTGCTCAGCTCCACTCTCACAGGGAGAGGATTCCCTGCTCAGCTCCACTCTCACAGGGAGAGGATTCCCTGCTCAGCTCCACTCTCACAGGGAGAGGATTCCCTGCTCAGCTCCACTCTCACAGCAGAGCATTCCCTGCTCAGCTCCACTCTCTCACAGCAGAGCATTCCCTGCTCAGCTCCACTCTCTCACAGCAGAGCATTCCCTGCTCAGCTCCACTCTCACAGCAGAGCATTCCCTGCTCAGCTCCACTCTCACAGGGAGAGGATTCCCTGCTCAGCTCCACTCTCACAGGGAGAGGATTCCCTGCTCAGCTCCACTCTCTCACAGGGAGAGGATTCTCTGCTCAGCTCCACTCTCTCACAGGGAGAGGATTCCCTGCTCAGCTCCACTCTCACAGCAGAGCATTCCCTGCTCAGCTCCACTCTCACAGGGAGAGGATTCCCTGCTCAGCTCCACTCTCTCACAGGGAGAGCATTCCCTGCTCAGCTCCACTCTCACAGGGAGAGGATTCCCTGCTCAGCTCCACTCTCTCACAGGGAGAGGATTCCCTGCTCAGCTCCACTCTCACAGCAGAGCATTCCCTGCTCAGCTCCACTCTCACAGGGAGAGGATTCCCTGCTCAGCTCCACTCTCTCACAGGGAGAGGATTCCCTGCTCAGCTCCACTCTCTCACAGCAGAGCATTCCCTGCTCAGCTCCACTCTCACAGCAGAGCATTCCCTGCTCAGCTCCACTCTCACAGGCAGGAGCATTCCCTGCTCAGCTCCACTCTCACAGGCAGAGCATTCCGCTCAGCTCACCTTCACAGCAGAGCATTCCCTGCTCAGCTCCACTCTCTCAGGGAGAGATTCTGCTCAGCTCCACTCTCTCACAGGGAGAGGATTCCTGCTCAGCTCCACTCTCACAGCAGAGCATTCCCTGCTCAGCTCCACTCTCACAGCAGAGCATTCCCTGCTCAGCTCCACTCTCACAGCAGAGCATTCCCTGCTCAGCTCCACTCTCTCACAGCAGAGCATTCCCTGCTCAGCTCCACTCTCTCACAGCAGAGCATTCCCTGCTCAGCTCCACTCTCTCACAGCAGAGCATTCCCTGCTCAGCTCCACTCTCTCACAGCAGAGCATTCCCTGCTCAGCTCCACTCTCTCACAGCAGAGCATTCCCTGCTCAGCTCCACTCTCTCACAGGGAGAGGATTCCCTGCTCAGCTCCACTCTCACAGCAGAGCATTCCCTGCTCAGCTCCACTCTCACAGGGAGAGGATTCCCTGCTCAGCTCCACTCTCTCACAGGGAGAGCATTCCCTGCTCAGCTCCACTCTCACAGGGAGAGGATTCCCTGCTCAGCTCCACTCTCTCACAGGGAGAGGATTCCCTGCTCAGCTCCACTCTCACAGCAGAGCATTCCCTGCTCAGCTCCACTCTCTCACAGGGAGAGGATTCCCTGCTCAGCTCCACTCTCTCACAGCAGAGCATTCCCTGCTCAGCTCCACTCTCACAGCAGAGCATTCCCTGCTCAGCTCCACTCTCTCACAGGGAGAGGATTCCCTGCTCAGCTCCACTCTCTCACAGGGAGAGGATTCCCTGCTCAGCTCCACTCTCTCACAGGGAGAGGATTCCCTGCTCAGCTCCACTCTCTCACAGGGAGAGGATTCCCTGCTCAGCTCCACTCTCTCACAGGGAGAGGATTCCCTGCTCAGCTCCACTCTCTCACAGCAGAGCATTCCCTGCTCAGCTCCACTCTCTCACAGCAGAGCATTCCCTGCTCAGCTCCACTCTCACAGCAGAGCATTCCCTGCTCAGCTCCACTCTCTCACAGCAGAGGATTCCCTGCTCAGCTCCACTCTCACAGCAGAGCATTCCCTGCTCAGCTCCACTCTCTCACAGCAGAGCATTCCCTGCTCAGCTCCACTCTCACAGCAGAGCATTCCCTGCTCAGCTCCACTCTCACAGCAGAGCATTCCCTGCTCAGCTCCACTCTCTCACAGCAGAGCATTCCCTGCTCAGCTCCACTCTCTCACAGCAGAGCATTCCCTGCTCAGCTCCACTCTCACAGCAGAGCATTCCCTGCTCAGCTCCACTCTCACAGCAGAGCATTCCCTGCTCAGCTCCACTCTGATGAGATCCCACTTGGAGCACTGTGTCCAGCTCTGGAGCCCCCAGCCCAGCAAGCTGGAGCTGTTGGGGTGGGTCCAGAGGCCAGGCAGATGGTCAGGGAGCTGCAGAAGCTCTCCTTTGAGGCCAGGCTGGGACTGTTTGGGGTTGTGCAGCCTGGAGAAGAGAAGGCTCCAGGGAGACCTTTCTGGTGGCTCCTGGAGAGCTGGAGGAGGCCTTCTGCAGAGGCAGGGAGTGACAGGCCCAGGGCTGATGGGCTCAGCCTGGAAGAAGCTGGGTTTAGATGAGACATCAGCATGAAATCCCTTGCCAGGAGGCTGCAAGGCACTGGCACAGGGCACCCAGGGTAGCTGTGGAGGCTCCAGCCCTGGAGGAGCTCAAGACCAGGCTGGGCTGGTGGGAGGTGCCCCTGCCCATGGCAGGGGGTGGGAGCTGGATGAGCTTTAAGGTCCCTTCCAACCCATTCCATGATTCTGTGCTCACTGCTGTGGCCTCCTCTGGCCCTGTCCCAGCAGCTCCCTGCCTGTGCTGAGGCCTCCAGAGCTGTCCCAGCCCTGCAGGAGAGGTCTCAGCAGAGCAGAGGAGCAGAATCTCCTCCCTTCACCTGCTGCCCAAGCTGCTAGGGAGCAGCCCAGAGACAACCAAGTCCTCTCACCATCCTCAGGCCATTCAGCTCCTTGCAGTGGCCCAGGAACAGGTCCTTGGACTGGGAAGTGGTACTGGACATAGCAGTCAGCCTCTCCCCAGACTGTGCTCTGCAGGGCACTGAGGCCTTTCATGCTCTCCACGTGGATCTCAAAGAGGTGCTCCAGCATCACTCCTTCCCCTGCTGCCTCTGACTGCACAGGAAGCAAAAGAGAATCCACCTGGAGAAGGGCAAATCCTCAGGAGAGGGCAGAGCAGAGGAGTGGGGAGCTGAGGTGGGCAGCAGGCTGAGGTGGGAGGCTCAGGAGCAGCAGCAGCTGTTGGCTCTCTGAAGGTCTCACAAGTGAAGGTGGATCCAAAGCTGCTGAGCAGCAAAGGCTGAGAGCCTGCAGCAGAGCAGCCCCAGAGGGCAGCTGAGCAGTGCTCAGCAAGAGCTGAAGGGGCTGTGGGGGGCAAGGGGCTGGCAGCTGCTGAGTGCTGCCCAGGGACAGGGCAAGGGGCACAAAGTGGAAGCCAGGAGGTGCCAACTGACCAGGAGGAGGAGGCTGTTTGGCTGTGAGGGTGGTGGAGGCCTGGAGCAGGCTGCCCAGAGAGGCTGTGGAGCCTCCTTGTGTGCAGAGCTTCCAACCCCCCCCGGGCACTGTGCCCCTGGGCAGGCTGCTGTGGGTGCCCTGCTGGAGCAGGGGGGTTTGGGCTGGCTGAGCTCCAGAGCTGCCTTCCCACCCCCACCACTTGCACCAGACTTGGATGCCAACAGCAGCATGGTCTGGATGGGAAGGGATCTCTCAAAGCCCACCCAACCCACCCCCCCCAGCAGCCAGCTGGGACAGCCCCAACCAGAGCAGGCAGCTCACAGCCCCAAACAACCTGTCCTGGCATGGTGCCAGCCAGAGGGCAGCTGCCACCTCTCTGGGCAGCCTGGCACAGGCTCTGCCCACCCTCACTACCCAAATTCAAGCCCAATACCATGCTGGGCTCCAGGGGAGCAGGCTGCAGGCTGTGGTTTGGGCACTGTGGCACTGCAGGGACGTTTCCTTCTTCAGCTTTGAGCCTCTGCAGGGCCAGGATTTGCTGAGCTGAGCCCATGGCCAGCAGCACCTTCAGGCTGCCACTCCTGCTGCCAGTGAAGACATCCACCACGGGCATGTAGCTGTCCACAGCCACCACTGGGTACTGAGCCTGGAGCAGCAGCTGGGCAACCTTTGGGTCTCTAGGAGAGAGCACAGAGCCAAAAATCAGCCAGCAAGAAAGCCCCAGCATGAGGAAGAGCCTCTGGGGGGGAGCACACACAGCTCAGGCTGGCACCAAACACCTCCAGTCCCCTCAGACACACCTCAGTGACATCAATCACTGAATCGTTTGGGCTGGAGAAGGCCTTTAAGGTGATGGAGCCCAAGCATGAGCCCAGCACTGCCCCAGGGCACCACCAACCCATGGACCTCAGCACCTCAGCTCTGCCCTTTAGGAACCCCTCCAAGGATGGAGACTCCACCACTGCCCTGGGCAGCCTGGCACAGGCCTGCACAACCCTGAGGGGGCACAGATTGGTCCTCACCACACTCATGCTGAAGAACTTCTCCCTGGCCTGAATCTCCCTCTCTGAGTTCCAAACCATCCCAGCAGCTCCTGCTCCAAACTCTGCCCCCAGCTTTCTCCTCAGCCCCTTCCAGCCCTGCAAGGCCACCAGAAGGTCCTCCTGGAGCTTTCTCCAGCCTGGGCACCCCCAGCTGTGCCAGCCTGGCCTCCCAGCAGAGGGCTGCCAGCCCTGCCAGCATGGCTGTGGCCTCCTCTGGCCCTGCCCCAGCAGCTCCCTGCCTGTGCTGAGCCCCCAGAGCTGCCCCAGCCCTGCAGGGGAGGTCTCCCCAGGGCTGCTCTCCAGCCTGGATGGAGCCCAGGGGCAGGACCTGGCCCTTGGCCTTCTGGTACCACCTGAGGTCCCTCTGCTCCTACTGCCTCAGCTTGTCCAGCTCCCTCTGGCTGCATCCTGCCCCTCAGCTCTGCCCTGCCCCACTCAGCTTGGTGCCAACCTCACCATGGCCACCAAACCCTGTCCCCAAGTGCCATGGCCACAGGTTCCTTCGACCCCTCCAGGGATGGGGACTGCAGCTCCTGCCTGGGCAGCCTGTGCCAACCCCTGGGCACTCTGCTTCCTCTGCCCAGCACCTTCTGCTGCTCCAGGTGCCTGTGGGGCAGCTGAGATGTGGCAGGGAGAGGAGGAGGTCTCCCGGGGCTGGACGGACCCCAGGGGCTACCCTGACCCCACCTTCAGCTTCCTCCAGGCCGACAGAAGATGAACAACCCAAAAGCTGAAGGCTCAGGCAGAATGAGGCCCGGGAGGTGCTCCCACCCCCCCCCGTGCAGCTGCTCCCACCCCCCCCCTCCCCTGCAGCTGCTCCCACCCCCCCCTCCCCTGCAGCTGCTCCCACCTCCCCGTGCAGCTGCTCCCACCCCCCCCCTCCCCTGCAGCTGCTCCCACCTCCCCGTGCAGCTGCTCCCACCCCCCCCCTGCAGCTGCTCCCACCCCCCCCTGCAGCTGCTCCCACCCCCACCTGCAGCTGCTCCCACCCCCCCCTGCAGCTGCTCCCACCCCCCCCTGCAGCTGCTCCACTCCTACCTGCAGCTGCTCCACTCCTACCTGCAGCTGCTCCCACCCCCCCCTGCAGCTGCTCCCACCCCCCCCCGCAGCTGCTCCACTCCTACCTGCAGCTGCTCCCACCCCCCCCTGCAGCTGCTCCACTCCTACCTGCAGCTGCTCCCACCCCCCCCTGCAGCTGCTCCCACCCCCCCCTGCAGCTGCTCCCACCCCCCCCTGCAGCTGCTCCACTCCTACCTGCAGCGGCCCGACCCGGGGCTGCCCCTCTCGGCCCCGCACAGGCAGCTCGGTGCGGAGGCTGAGCCGCTCGGACTGCAGCAGCCGGCGCAGGGGGAGCGCAGCGCTGCCCACGGCCGCCGCCTGGAATCACAGAACCAAGCAGGTTGGCAGAGAGCTCCAGGCTCAGCCAGCCCAGCCTGGCACCCAGCCCTGCCCAACCAACCAGACCATGGCACTAAGTGCCCCAGCCAGGCTTGGCTGCAACACCTCCAGCCACGGCCACTCCACCACCTCCCTGGGCAGCCCATTCCAGTGCCAATCACTCTCTCTGCCAGGAACTTCCTCCTCACATCCAGCCCAGACCTGCCCTGCCACAGCTTCAGACTCTGGCCCCTTCTGCTCTTGCTGCTTGCCTGGCAGCAGAGCCCAACTCCACCTGGCTACAGCCTCCCTGCAGGCAGCTGCAGGCAGCAATCAGCTCTGCCCTGAGCCTCCTCTGCTGCAGGCTGCACCCCCCCAGCTCCCTCAGCCTCTCCTCACAGGGCTCTGCTCCAGGCCCCTCCCCAGCCTTGCTGCCCTGCTCTGGACATGCTCCAGCACCTCAACATCTCTCTTGAATTGAGGAGCCCACAGCTGGACACAGCTGGACTCCAGGGGTGGCCTGAGCAGTGCTGAGCACAGGGGCACAAGAACCTCCCTTGTGCTGCTGGCCTGCAGGAGAGCACAGGGGAGAGGCCACTGCTGGAGCCCCGAGCGGCACAGACCGCCCAGGAACAGCCCCTGGCAGCAGCTGGGGGCACCCTCCCCCCACCCCCACTCCCACCGCGGCAGCTGCGCCCGCAGGGATGGGAAGGAAAAGTTCCCCCAGCCCCCGGAGGAGGCTTTGAGCAAGCTGGGGCCGGGGGGAGGGGTCCTGCCCACGGCAGGGGCTTGGAACTGGCTGAGGTCTGAGGTCCTGCCCCAGCCCAAACCCACCCCAGGAAGCTCAACAGAGCAGCTCCAAGCCCTGGGCAAAGCTTGCACAGCTAAAACAGCTCCTTCTGGAGCAGGCACCCCTGGGGCTGAGCCCTGCCCAGGCAGCAGCTCCCTGCGGCACCACAGCCACTGGGGCAAGAGGGGAGCCAGCCCCAACCCCCTGCTCCAGCAGGGCACCCACAGCAGCCTGCCCAGGGGCACAGTGCCCAGGGAGGGGTTGGAAGCTCTGCACACAAGGAGGCTCCACAGCCTCTCTGGGCAGCCTGCTCCAGGCCTCCACCACCCTCACACCAAACAACCTCCTCCTCACCTCCAGATGCCACCTCCTGGCTTCCACTTTGTGCCCCTTGCCCTGGCCCTGGGCAGCACTCAGCAGATGCCAGCCCCAGCCCCTTGCCCCCCACAGCCCCTTCAGCTCCTGCTGGGCACTGCTCAGCTGCCCTCTGGGGCTGCTCTGCTGCAGGCTCCCAGCCCCAGGGCTCTCAGCCTTTGCTGCTGCCAGAGCTGCTGCAGGCTCTCAGCCTCTGCCCAGCCTGCCCTGGCCTCTCTGCAGCCCTTGCCAGGCTCTCTGGCACTGGGCAGCCCAGAGCTGGCCCCAGCACTGCAGCTGTGGCCTCAGCAGGGCAGAGCAGAGGGCAGCAGAACCTCCCTTGCCCTGCTGCTGCTGCTGCTGCCCACACTTTGCTCCATGCCCCCCAGGACACCTTTGGCCTCCTTGGCCACCTTGCTGGCTCCTGGGCACCTCGCTGCCCCCTGGCACTGCCAGGCCTTTCCCCACAGAGCTGCTCCCCAGCAGCTGCCTCCCTCCCCGTTGTCAGAGCAGTGGAACTCGAGTGGCAGGAGGTCAGCAGTACCTGCAGCTGTCCCAGGGTCTCCGAGGTTGGGGACACAATGGAGAAGCAGCCACTGATGGGGTTGCTGGCAGAGAGCTGGCACAGCCCAGGGACCTGCACTCTGCCCACGGGAAGCTGCCCAGCTCTGGTCATCACCTCCAGCACCAGCACGGCCATGTCTGTGGAGAGCAGGGGGAGCTCAGCCTGGCACAGGAGGGCCACGAAGCTGCCACCGCCAGAGCTGCTGTGCAGGGGAGAGGCTCTGGAGGGCAGCGAGGGGGAGGAGGAGGAAGGGGGAATGGGGAGCGGGGGGAAAGAGAGGAGCTTGAGGGGCTGGGGCAGGGCCAGAGGAGGGCATCGAAGCTGGGCAAGGGTCTGGAGCAGAGAGCTGGGGAGGAGCAGCTGAAGGATCTCTTCCAGCCCAGGGGCACAAGCCCTGCCCTGCCCCTGCTGCCCACACCACTGCTGCTCCTGCCCTCCTGGGCACCCCCTGGCTCCTCTCCAGCCGCTGCCACCAACCCCCACCCAGGTCCTTTCTCCCCAGGTCCTTTCCAGCCACTCTGCCCCCAGCCTGGAGCCTCCCTGTGCCCCACGGGCGGGTGCCAGCCCTTGCCCTCGGTGCCCTCCTGCCCGGGGCAGGGAGCTCGGTGCGGTCAATCAGCGAGGGCAGAACCCGGCGGTTCTCGGGGGGGTCTCCGCGCAGCCCCAGCCCTCCCCTGCCCGCCCAAGCGGCTCTACCTGTCAGGTAGGCGGCGAACTGCCTGGCCCCGCAGCGCACGGCGTAGCGGGCGCGGGTCCTCCCCGCCGCCTGTCCCGGCCGGGCGGCAGGCTGGAACACGGTCCCGTCCGAGGTCTCCCCCCACCAGCGCAGCCGCACCAGCACGGCGGCGGGCGCCCGGGGCACGCTCCACAGCACCCTGGGCACGGTGCAGCGCAGCCAGCAGCGCACCGGACCCGCCACCAGCGGCGGCAGGCTGGTGGACGCGGGCGCCTCGCCGCTGCCTACGGGAGAACCGAGCGAGCCTCAGCGCCCCCACGGCCCCGGGCGGAGGCTCTCGAACCGCCCCAGCCCCTCCTCCTGCCCCGCTGCCGGGAGCCGCTCACCTGCCCCCCGCCGGACCCTGCCCCGCTGCCGGGAGCCGCTCACCTGCCCCCCGCCGGACCCTGCCCCGCTGCCCGCAGCCGCTCACCTGCCCCCCGCCGGACCCTGCCCCGCTGCCGCAGCCGCTCACCTGCCCCCCGCCGGACCCTGCCCCGCTGCCCGCAGCCGCTCACCTGCCCCCCGCCGGACCCTGCCCCGCTGCCCGCAGCCGCTCACCTGCCCCCCGCCGGACCCTGCCCCGCTGCCCGCAGCCGCTCACCTGCCCCCCGCCGGGCTCCCGCCGGCCCGAGCCGCTTCTGCCCCATGCCGCCCGGAGCCGCCGCCGCCGCCGGGAGCCGCCGCTCGGGCAGCAGGGAGCGAGCGGGAACCGTCCCGCGGGGGTGGGGCCAAAAGGCACTTCCGGCGACTACAGCTCCCAGCGTGCACTGCGCCCCCGCCGCGCCCTAAGGGGCCCCGGACTACATCTCCCAGCATGCCTCGGGACAGCTGTCCCAGGGTGCCGCGCGGCGCCGCCGCAGCCGAGCGCTCGGTTCCGGCGGAGCGGGGCGCGGGGGCTGCCGGCGGCCGAGGCGGCTCCGGGAGAGGCTCGTTCGTGTGCCGCAGCCTGTGGCGCCGCCATGTCGGCCCTGGAGAAGCAGCTGCACCTGGGCCGCCTCCCGCCGCGGCCTCCCCTGCCCGGGGGCGGCGGCCAGTCGGGCTCCAAGATGCGCATGGGGTAGGTGGGGGAAGGGCGGGGGCGGCGGAGGGGGCAGAGAGGGGAGAGGGAAGGGGTAGGGGCGGTGGGAGTGGGGGGCTGGGGGGTGGAGAGGGATGAGGGATGGTGGCGGTGGCGGCGGCAGCTCGGGGGGGCGGCGTTGGTTGCCGCCGCGGGGGGGGTTCGGGAGGGCTGCTCCTCATCGGGGGGGGGTGAAGGAAGAGATGTGGGGGCTAGAGAGAGGGGAGCTTGCTGCTGGGGGGTCTGGAGAGAGGGGGGGGCCTTAAATGGGGGATCAGGAGCGAGAGATGCTCCTAAAGGGGGTCTGGAGAGAGAGATGCTCCTAAAGGGGGGATCAGGAGGGAAAGATCCTTCCAAATGGGGGGATCGGGAGGGAGGGAAGCTCCCAGGTGCAGGATCGGGAGGGAGGGAAGCTCCCAGGTGCAGGATCGGGAGGGAGGGAAGCTCCCAGGTGCAGGATCGGGAGGGAGGGAAGCTCCCAGGTGCAGGATCGGGAGGGAGGGAAGCTCCCAGGTGCAGGATCGGGAGGGAGGGAAGCTCCCAGGTGCAGGATCAGGAGGGAGGGAAGCTCCCAGGTGCAGGATCAGGAGGGAGGGAAGCTCCCAGGTGCAGGATCAGGAGGGAGAGGCACTCATGCCTGGGGGGCTTAGGAGTGAGGAGATCCTCGATGCTGGGAGGTGGCTGGGGACGAGGCGGTGGAGCCCCTGGAGGGGGTGGCAGCCTCTGTGTGTGCAGAGCTCCCAACCCCACCCCGGGCAGGGTCACAGAATCAGGCAGGGCTGGGAGGGAGCCCAGGGAGCAGCCAGTGCCAGCCCCTGCCGTGCCCAGGGACGCCCTACCCTCGGGTCCGTGCCCCTGGGCAGGCTGCTGCGGGTGCCCTGCCGGAGCAGGGGGGGCTGGGCTGGCTGAGCTCCAGAGCTGCCTCCCCCCGCCCCAGCCGGGCTCTCTGCCTGCTGCCACGCCGCGGGATGCTGCCACGCCGCGGGATGCTGCCACGCCGCGGGATGCTGCCACGCCGCGGGATGCTGCCACGCCGCGGGATGCTGCCACGCCGCGGGATGCTGCCAGCCGCGGGATGCTGCCGCAGGCTCCCGGCACGGCCTGGGGGCTGGAAGGCAGCTCCGGGGCTGGCCCAGCCCCCACCTGGGCTCTGTCCCTGCCGCAGCTCCTGGGCCCGGCAGCAGTGCAGCTCCTCGGGGTCAGCACCCAGGAGGTGGCGACCAAACCCTGCCCCTTGGCTGCTTCCCCTCCCCGGGGCCCCTCTGCACCTCCCCCCCATCGTTAACCATCCCCAGGCCATCGCGGGTGGCTCTGAGCTGGCAGCCTGGGGGCTGCTGTGGCAGCTCATTGAGGCTCCTGCTCATTAGCAGCAAGCCCAAGCTGCTTCCTCACCTGCCCCGACCTGCAGCAGCAGCTTGGGCTCGGTGGTGCAGTCCTCCTGGGGCTGACTGCTCTGCCCTGGAGCAAATCCTTCCCCCCTGGGAGATGTCCTCTGAGGCTTTGGCAGGAGCAGGGCTTGGGCTGGAGAGGCCTTGGGAGGGCAAAGGCAGCAAGAGGAGGAAGGCAACAGCAGTGGAGGTGAAGCTGTGCTGCCGTGGGCACTGCTGAGGCCAGGAGCTGGCTGCTGCCCTTGGGTCACAACATCAGGAAGGCTCCAGGCTGGGGGTTGAATGCCAGAGGCTCCCCAGGATCCTCTCTGCAGCCCAGAGTGGGCACCAGGCAGTGCCAGAGGCTCCCCAGGATCCTCTCTGCACCCCAGAGTGGGCACCAGACAGTGCCAGAGGCTCCCCAGGATCCTCTCTGCAGCCCAGAGTGGGCACCAGACAGTGCCAGAGGCTCCCCAGGATCCTCTCTGCACCCCAGAGTGGGCACCAGACAGTGCCAGAGGCTCCCCAGAGATCCTCTCTGCACCCCAGAGTGGGCACCAGACAGTGCCAGAAGCTCCCCAGGATCCTCTCTGCACCCCAGAGTGGGCACCAGACAGTGCCAGAGGCTCCCCAGGATCCTCTCTGCACCCCAGAGTGGGCACCAGACAGTGCCAGAGGCTCCCCAGGATCCTCTCTGCACCCCAGAGTGGGCACCAGACAGTGCCAGAGGCACTCTGCTCCCCTTGCCCTGCTCCCCCTGCCCCTTGCCCTGCTCCATTGCCCCTCTCTGGCCACTCTCCACCCCCTCAGCATCCTCCTTGCAGTGAGCTCTTCAGCAAGCCAAAGCCTGCAGGGGAAACTTCCCTCAGCAGGGGGAGGTTGCACCTCTCTGGGGGTGCTCCCTGCCCCCCTCCAGTGCCTGCTGTTCACACTCTGTGCCTGTGGCCTCCTCCAGGAGAGCTGAAGTGTGCAGAGCCACTTGAAGTGCTCCTCTCTTACTCATCCTCGCATCCAATCAAGCCTCATTCTCGCAGTGCCAAAGTTTAGCCTCACCCAATTGCCTCTCAGCCCACAGGGACAGGTTTGGCATCCCCCTGAGTCATCAGCAGGGCTCTGAGCAGAGGGCACAGCTGCACCTCCTGCTGGCAGCCAGCAGCAAATGGGGTTGGCAGCTTGGCTGGGGGGGCCTGGCTGGGGTCGTGCCCAGGGAGCAGCTCTGGGTTCACCCCAAAGGGCTGAGGGGAATCTCCTTCCCTGAGCTGCTGCCTGCACCCTGCAGCTGCCATCCAGGAGTGGCTCTTTGAGGGTGGGCACTGCCCTCAGGCCCTGCTGGCAGCAGGGAGAGCTGGGCCAGGCTGGCAGCTGGGGCAGAGGGAGCTCCTGGAGGGCAAACAGGGCCAGGGCAGGGTCCTGCCCCTGGGCAGGGCCAAGCTCCTGCAGCAGCACAGCTGCGGGGGGACCTGCTGGGGGGCAGCTGCCAGCAGAAGGAGCTGGGGGTGCTGGGGGGGCACAAGGAGGTGCCCAGGAGCCAGCAAGGTGGCCAAGGAGTGTGGGCAGCAGAAGCAGCAGCAGGGCAAGGGAGGTTCTGCTGCCCTCTGCTCTGCCCTTGCCAGGCCACAGCTGCAGTGCTGGGGCCAGCTCTGGGCTGCCCAGTGCCAGAGAGCCTGGCAAGGGCTGCAGAGAGGCCAGGGCAGGCTGGGCAGAGGCTGAGAGCCTGCAGCAGCTCTGGCAGCAGCAAAGGCTGAGAGCCCTGGGGCTGGGAGCCTGCAGCAGAGCAGCCCCAGAGGGCAGCTGAGCAGTGCTCAGCAAGAGCTGAAGGGGCTGTGGGGGGCAAGGGGCTGGGGCTGGCATCTGCTGAGTGCTGCCCAGGGCCAGGGCAAGGGGCACAAAGTGGAAGCCAGGAGGTGGCATCTGGAGGTGAGGAGGAGGTTGTTTGGTGTGAGGGTGGAGGAGGCCTGGAGCAGGCTGCCCAGAGAGGCTGTGGAGCCTCCTTGTGTGCAGAGCTTCCAACCCCACCCTGGGCACTGTGGCCCTGGGCAGGCTGCTCCAGACCCTGTGAGCTCTTTGGTGGTGTTGTGCTGCTGCCAGGAGCTGAAGGCATCCTGCAGGAAGGCTGCAGAGGGTCTTTGGCTAAGGCTGTCCAGGGACAGGCCAAGGGGGAAGGGTTGGGAGCTGAGGCAGAGCAGGCTCAGAGTGGAGCTGAGGCAGAAGTTGCTGAGGAGGAGGCTGCTGAGCCTCTGGCACAGGCTGCCCAGGGAGGCTGTGGCTGCCTCCTCTGTGGGGGTGCTGCAGGCCAGGCTGGATGAGGCCTGGAGCAGCTGAGCCTGGCTGAGAGGTGCCCCTGGGCACGGTGTGGAGGGTGCAGGAGAGGAGCTCTCAGCTGCCTCCCAGCCTGGGCCATGCTGAGCTGGTTCCCTTTCAGTGCCTCTTTCTGACCTCCTTTTCTCTTGCAGCCCTGGAAGGAAGAGAGACTTCTCCCCAGTGCCTTGGAGCCAGTACTTTGAGTCCATGGAGGATGTGGTGGTGGAGAATGAAACTGGCAAGGATATATCCTTTAGCCTAGCTTGGAGGCTGCCCTAGGGTGCCTGGGGGGCCTGCCCTGGAGCTGTGTGGAGGGAGAGCAGCTGTGGGCAGCAGGGGTGGGGGGAGGAGAGAACCAACTTGGTGCTGATTAAATCAATGAGCTGAGCTCTTCTGCTTGCTGGAGCCTCTTGGTCCAGGAGGAGAGGGAAGCTACCCAAAGGGGACAGAGCCAAGCACCACATCCTGGGGACACAGGGCTCTGAGGGCTGGAGGAAGAAGTGGCTTGGTGGCTGCACCCAAAGAGTGGCTGCCAGAGGCTCCATGGCCAAGGGGAGTCCCTCAGGGAGCAGTCCTGGCACCAGTCCTGTTCAGCATCTCTGGGGGTGCCCTGGGCAGAGGTACTGGGTGCAGCCTCAGCAGGTTTGCTGCCCACACCAAGCAGCAGCCAGGCTGGGGGGCAGGGATGGCAGCCAGAGGCACCTGGGCAGGCTGCAGAGCTGGGCACAAGCCAAGCTCAGGAGGGGCAACAAGAGCAAGGGCAAGGTCCTGCAGCTGGGTGGAGGCAATGCCAAGCACCACTGCAGGCTGGGCAGTGCCAGGCTGGAGAGCAGCCCTGAGCAGAGGGACTTGGGGGTGCTGCTGGAGGAGAAGCTCAGCAGGAGCCAGCAGTGTGCACTTGCAGCCCAGAGAGCCAAGCAGAGCCTGGGCTGCAGCAGCAGCAGTGTGGGCAGCAGGGCCAGGGAGGGGATTCTGCCCCTCTGCTCTGCTGTGCTGAGAGCCCACCTGGAGTGCTGCATCCAGCTCTGGAGCCCCTGGGACAAGAGGGCTGTGGAGATGCTGGAGAGTGTCCAGAGCAGGGCCAGGAGGATGCTGAGAGGCTGCAGCAGCTCTGCTGTGAGCACAGCCTGAAAGAGTTGGGGCTGTGCAGGCTGGAGCAGAGGAGGCTCCCAGGTGACCTTCTTGTGGCCTGCCAGGATCTGAAGGGGCTACAAAAAAGCTGGGGAGGTACTTTTGAGGCTGTGAGGGAGTGGCAGGAGTGGGGGGAATGGAGCAAAGGTGGAGGTGGGGAGAGTGAGGCTGGAGGTGAGGAGGAAGTTGTTGAGCAGGAGAGTGGTGAGAGGCTGGACTGGGTTGCCCAGGGAGGGGGTTGAGGCCCCATGGCTGGAGGTGTTTGAGGCCAGGCTGGCTGAGGCTGTGTGCAGCCTGCTCTAGGGTAGGGTGTCCCTGGACATGGCAGGGGTTGGCACGGGCTGCTCCCTGTGCTCCCTTCCATGACCTACTGGCCAAGAGGCACTTTGACCGCCAGCGGCACTTGACCGCCGGAACCTTCTCTGCCAGTCCCACTGATGTGTGTCTGCATTTTGCTGCTTATTGCTAGATCCAGATTGTATCCACAGAAAGTTTCCATGACCTTGCAAGAACCTAAATGTCATTAACACGAGTGGGCAGGGGTGGCAAGAGCTCTGAACAGCAATAAACCATCTTCGTGTTGGCAAAGGATCTCGCAGCAATGAACTTGCCCTCTGCCACACAGGGTCAGCAGCCCTACAGCGACTCAGCTCCTGCTCCCTGCTGGCTTAGAGTCACAGAATCAGGCAGGGTTGGAAGGGACCAACCACAAGGATCATCTAGTGCCAACCCCCCTGCGTGGGCAGGCACAGCCTACCCTGGATCAGGTTGGCTCTGTTACTGCTCCTCAACAAGCATCCCTTTGTCTTTGCACGCTTCCTGCGCAGCCTTTCTGCTGCCTGCAAACAGCTCTCAGCGAGTCCCTGCAGAGGCATCTCACAAGGCTCTGCACTCACAGCACTTGGGCTTTCTCAGTGCCCTTTATTTCCTCACTGATACAATCTAGTCCCACTTTACCACCCCCCCAGATCCCCGCCCACACCTCCCCCCACCCCCCCCAGCCCCCCTCCGACGACTGTCCTCTGGGAGCCTTCTTGCTTCTACTCCTCCTAAAGAACCTAAAGGAACCGCACGGACCTAAGGGAACTAAAGGTGAGTGCCCTGCGGGAGCGGCAGGAAAAGGCTTTTGCCTGTCCCTGACCGAGCCTGCAGGGGAGGGAAAGGCAACTCCTTGCCTTGTCTCTTCCCATTCAGCACTCGGCAGACGCAGGGAGAAAGGAGTTTGGAGCAGGGGGAAAGGGCAGTCCGGAGCCCGGAGCAAGGCGGGGAAAGGGAGTTTGCATTTGCAGCGTCCTACCGCACTTGGAGTTTCCACAGCTGCTGTTGCAGACACGCAGGGAGCCCAGAGGCTGCACACGGGGCAGGGAGTCCAGGAGCTCCTGTAGGGGGACAGTGGCTTCCTCCTTGTCCCCTCCTCTGCCCAGCAGCCCCCCACAGCCTTCCCCGTCTGGTAGGGAAGCTGTGAGGAGCTGAGGAGGTTCTGAGCTGCTCCCTTTGACCTCAGGCGTGGAAGCCCTGCACGGACTGACGGTGATGGGAACCCCTGGCCTGCAGGATCGGAGTGGAAGGGGAAGTGGGTGAGAGGGTTCAGGAGCCCTCACACCTCCTTCCTTCTGCTTGGCATCTCTCCACTGGGCACCTCTCAGCAGCAGCAGCTCAGCAGGTGGTGGGAGGCAGCCGAGCAAAGCCTCTGCAGGGACAGGACTTACCTGTGTTGAAGAGCTGAAGCCCATTTCTGCACCCCACCAGTCCCCGTCCCTCCCCCCCGGGCTGTCCCCTAGGGGACCTCCTGCTTCTTCCGCTGCAAACAGGGGCAGCGGCGCTGCAAGCAGGGGCAGCAGCGCTGCAACCAGGGGCAGCATCTGCAGAGCCAGCAGCGAATGCAGCAGCTCTTCAGGCGGCTCCAGAGCCCAGCTTGCTGCGTGCTCGGCTTCCTCCCTGCACTGCTGGGCTCCTCTGCGCTGCTCTGTGCCCCGGCGTCACTCGCCCGGGCGGCTGCAGGCGTAGGCTGCTGCGGCTGCTGGCTACTGTCCTGGCTCTGCTCCGTGCCAGGCTCTGGGACTTGGACCTCGCCTGGGCTCGGCTCTTTGCCAGGCTCCTTCTGTTGCTCCGAAGGCTGGAGAGGCTGTTGGACATTGGAGCCCGAGGGAGATGCAGAGCTCTGAGGGGACTTGGCAGCTGAGACCCCCGGTATGGTCCTGGGCTCCTGGCTCCTCCTCGTTGCTACCCTGTTCCTGGCTGCCTCCTCCTCAGAGGAGGAGCTGCTGGAGCTCCAGGGTTCGAAGGCAGGCACGTCCTCCAGCATCTCCCGTGTTGTCATCTGGGCCACGATGGCCTCGTTCCCTGGGGCCCACCACTTCACTATCTTCTTCCCTGCCTGGTTCTTTAGCTCAGGCTCCTCAGAGTCGCTGCTGGAGCTCCAGGGGTCCAAGGCAGGCATGTTCTCCAGCATCTCCCGGACACTCATCTTGGCCATGATGGCCTCGTTCCCTGGAGCCCACCACTCCACTATCTTCTTCCCTGCCTTGTTCTTTATCTGCTTCGCCTAGA